>NW_026263397.1:10000-17500 GCF_947179515.1 Apodemus sylvaticus
GGATGGGTGGATGGATGGATGGATGGATGGTTAGGTGGGTGGGTGGATGGGTGGATGGATGGATGGTGGATGGATGGATGGATGGGTGGGTGGGTGGGTGGATGGATGGATGGGTGGATGGGTGGGTGGGTGGATGGATGGATGGAAGGTTGGATGGATGGATGGGTGGATGGATGGATGGTTGGGTGGGTGGGTGGATGGTTGGATGGATGGATGGGTGAATGGATGGATGGATGGGTGGATGGATGGATGGATGGATGGATGGATGGATGGGTGGGTGGAGGGATGGATGTATGTGTGTGTGGTCAGATGGATGGTTGGGTGGGTGTGTGGTTGGATGGATGGTTGGGTGTGTGGATGGATGGATGGGTGGATGGATGGATGGATGGATGGATGGTTGGGTGGGTGGGTGGATGGTTGGATGGATGGATGGATGGATGGGTGGGTGGGTGGATGGATGGATGGATGGATGGGTGGATGGGTGGGTGGCTGGATGGATGGATGGATGGTTGGATGGATGGATGGGTGGATGGAAGGATGGTTGGGCGGGTGGGTGGATGGTTGGATGGATGGATGAATGGGTGGATTCATGGATGGATGGGTGGATGGGTGGATGGTTGGATGGATGGGTGGGTGGATGGATGGATGGGTGGATGGATGGATGGTGGATGGATGGATGGATGGATGGATGGATGGATGGGTTGATGGATGGATGGATGGATGGATGGATGGGTGGATGGATGGATGGGTGGATGGATGGATAGATGGATGGATGGAAGGGTGGGTGGGTGGATGGATGGATGGATGGGTGGATGGATGGATGGGTGGATGGATGGATGGATGGATGGATGGATGGATGGTTGGGTGGGTGGGTTGATGGGTGGAGGATGGGTGGATGGGTGGGTGGGTGGATGGATGGATGGATGGTTGGATGGATGGATGGGTGGATGGATGTATGGTTGGGTGGTTGGGTGGATGGTTGGATGGATGGATGGATGGGTGGATGTCCCGACCCGCAGGACAGTCAACAGGGTTCCTTTAAGCCACCTAGAGGAAAGGCGATGGGGCGACAAGACACAAGAGAGAGAGGCCGGACAGCCTGTCTAGTTCTGATCAAGCTGTCAAACTTTAATTTCCAGACAAGTCAATATAAAGGGAAGCATACAAGGTTTGGGAGGGGTAAAGGGGGGAACAATCTCAGGGGGTTGGCATCATTTCTAAGAAACAGTTTCTCATAATTTCTGGTAAAGCTAGTTATTGCTGTTGGAATGTTGGCATGATAAAAGGGGGGTCATGAGGCGGTGAAGTGGAAAGGGGTTGCTACAGTAACCTATCTACAGATGAACGTCAAAAGGAGGGGGTTTTGAGATTTACGTAGGAATAGTTCTTGGCATCTACAGATGAATTTCAAAGGGAGGGGGTTTTGAGATTTATGTAGGAACAGTTCTTGGCATGGAGACCTAAGTGAGAATGACTCCTGGTATTGAGGTCTCCTGGCATTGAGAGCCAGGTGGGGATGGCTCCTGGTATGGAGAGTTCTTGGCACTGAATTCTGAGGATGGCTCCCGGCAAATCCCCCTTCTCTGTATAGAGAGCAGAGGTCAGACAGCCATTGATGGCAAGCAGATAAGGCATCAAAATAATGGGACAGCGCCTGTCTTAGGAATCGACCCGGTCATCCATCATCCCGTTCCCGTTTGGTCATCCCTGCCAGCCTCCAGAGATACCTGTCTTAGGTGGGAGTGGCCCTGGGAAGTTGCCCGTCATTGGCTAACTGCCCAGCAAGTTAATTGTTATTGATGCCTTTAGCTTGTGGGGCTCCTTCTGGAGTCCCGGCTGGAATGGCTGTGACAAGGATGCTCTTTCTGTTAAGGCACTAGAGTGTGCTGTTTGGGCTGTTTTGCCCTGGGGGTTTAGGTAGCCATCTCTCAATCTTCCATAGCCAAATGATGGTAATGTATCTGAATAGGCTTGGCTGCCAAGTCATCTATCTGCTTCTTAATTAGGGCTGTAAGGCGTTTAAAAGCCCATGGTCCAAAAGAAAATAACAATAACAGACCTACAAAGGGTCCTAGGACACTGGGTAAAAGTGTAGTGAGCCATGGAGAGGTGGAAAACCAATTTTCATGCCATCTTTCTTTCTGTTCTCTTTCTCTCTTACGTTTTTCTAGGCCTTGTCTGACTATTTTCATGCTGTCTTTTACAACTCCTGTCTTACTAACATAAAAACAACACTCTTCTTTTAAAGCTGCACAAAGTCCACCCTGTTGGAGGAACAGGAGATCAAGTCCTCTCCTATTTTGGAGGACAATCTCAGCTAGGGAGTCAACGGAGTCGGAGAGATCAATAATCCCCTGCTGAAGGCGTTGGACGTCTTGATCGATGGTAGCACTTAGCTCCGTGTACCTAGAGTTGGAAAGAACAAGGGAAGAAATACCGGTCCCTGCTCCTACAGCTCCAAGGCCAAGTAGGACAGAGAGAGTAACAGCAGAGATAGGTTCTCTGCGAGGGCGGCTCAAAGAAGTGGAGCCTCCAGTAGATGTGGATTGATCCCACAAGTGAAAAAATTCTTCAGAGCGATAATAAACTAAACGAGGGAACATCTTAATAAGAATGCAAAACTCAGGCTTCTCCCCCTTCTTTCGATTTTGAAAAACTGAGGCAGAGAGGCAAGGTGTAAGGCCGTCAAGGCACACCCACCAAGTTCCCTCTGGGGGGAGAATAAAATAATTGCCAGGAGGGGGAAAATAGGTTTCATTGCACAAGTGAGCATAAAGTGAGGGGACATTTGTTCCACTAGAGATCACACAAAGTCCCAGGCCAGATATCTGGGTTAACGAAAGACCTGGCCAAGCGCCCTTTTGCCAACGGCAGCGCCGTGGATCATCCGCATGGGGGGGGTCACCAAGAACAGCAATTCCTTCATAAAAGGGTGGTTGGGAATGGTAGCACAGCCAGCAATCTTCAACAAGTTCAGGGGAAGTTTCATTTAAGGTGAGAAAAGTCTGATTAACTAAAGAAAGTACAAGATTTTTAGTGGGAGCTGGCTGTACAGGCAGTGTAGTAGCTGATGGCTTAGCTGGTGGCTGGAGGGGAAATACAGAAGGTAGGGAAATCAAAGCCAGGTACATAGAGGCGAAGATCCCATTCATAGCCTATCTGCCAATGTGGATTGGGAGATTTTGCATAGGTGGTAAACTTAATTTGTAAAAGTGTGCACCATCCCCTTGTAGGAGGATTAGAGGCCTTGTGGACTCATCATCTGTTAGAAAACTAGCTGAGGGTGTAACATTGTGTTTTACTTAGATGTAACCCCACAGGAGAAGTCCAGAGGCTCTCCCAAAGGCCCCAAACAACCAAAGTAAATCTTGAAGATGTCTTAAAATAAATGGCAGGCCATGTTCTATTTGGTCTGCACTTGAAATCTGTAAAATTTAAATATATGGCCTTTTGACACCCTAAAGGGGGGCAATCAACAGTAGCCAATATCTCCCCTTTAATCTGTTTATAATTTGTCCAATTTTTAGCTAAATAAATTTGCCATGCAAAGAGGGATGTTGAGTCCGTAGATGTCCGTGGTGTCAGCACTAGTAAGAGGCATCCAAAGGTGTTGAGGACTGTGGCCATTTTCAATGATTATAATCAGCATCATTCTTTGTCTCAGCATTAGCATACTTTGGCAGCTAGCAAGTTCCTTCGGCATCCTGCAGAAAAAACACAAACATGCCTCTCTCTACACTCAGAGAGTTCCCTGGTATATAGAGATGTGATTTTTCCCCTCTTTTGTTTATAAAAATATTGTTTTAAAGTTCTATGGGCCTGTTTCATAATATCTTGTCTTTGAGAATTATGAGGAATCTCAGTAATATGACCAACATCAAATTGTTAAAACATCTCAAGTAACTGGCTATAATAATCAGTTTAATATTTGTCTTAATCTGATTTGGAACATCCAATATAGAAAAATAACATGTAATGACTAATTTTATTTGTTGTTGTTGTTGCTGTTGTTTCTTCTGTTAAAACATTTATAACTAGAAAGCTTGAGAAGCTGTTAATAATCATATGCGTATTTTTAATTAATTCTTTTGAATTGTATTTGTATAGATAATTGTAAAAGTTAAGAGCTGGTAGCATTAAAAAGGAAACAATTTCAAGCAATTGTAAGGCATGATATATATATATATATATAAATTTTAATTTTTAACATTTTAAAAAGAGGAGCTACAGCACCCAATTCAATTATCTGTGCTGAAGCAAGGGGACACTCAAAAAAATAAACATGTGATTTAATTATATGAGCTTTACTCCCACAGTAGATGCATTTTTATAGGATGTATGTATAAATCTATAAAAATATAAAAACATGTATGGAGGCAAATTATTTTAATAATTTATCTTTTGAATAACAATTATTAATTTTGTCAAAAAAGGCTTGCCATGTAATACATTGACTATCACTAATAATTAATTTGATTGCTGTTTAAAATAAGGAACAAACATTTTATCATGCTCTTACAACATTCTTTTTTAAAATTATTTCTATGATTTTATTTTGTAACACTTTATTATTACACCAAATCTTCATTGGAGGATGTCAAAACCTTATTTGGAGAGATTTTACATTAATGTTCTCTTTGTCAAGGAATGGAAGTAAACATATATCATAAATTGTTAACAAATACTTACGGAAGCTTTCTCCAAGTTATGTCTCTCAATATTTATTTTGTATTTACCTTGAGAGCATCAGAGGCTTAAATCCTCTTATCGTAAACTTAAAGCAGTGTCTTAGCCAAATAATTTATCTTAACATTTTTTTAAATTATTTACTTAAAAAATTTAAAAGCCCATTGTTAAGAGCAAGCCATTTCTTGAGGAAGAACTTTCTAATGAAATATTTTTTACTGTTTTTTTTTTTTTTAAGTTAGCTTATGTTTAACCTTTCACAGATATAAGTTTGAACTTTATTTTGAACCACATCTATATGAATCTGTTAAAAATGTTCTTTCGGCCAGAACTCTCTAGGTGAGGCCTGCAAGATAAGGCTAGACCTACACCCATCAGTCTTGCAAGGAGTAGCCCGTTGTATGAAGGTCAAATAACAAAAGAACCTGTAATATCAAAGCATAACTACAATTTTTTGAAAGCAAAACCCAGTTTTAAGCAATCTTTTCTCCTTAAAAATAATGGCAAACACATTACTTTTATATTGCAAAGTTTGTCTATCAGCTTGTGTGTTTGAATGTATGACAGTGTAACTTATTGAAGAGACATTATTTTAAATTTTATTTTTTATAAGTCTGAGTTCTAGGATAAGAATCACATAAAACATTATGTCAATTTAGAAATATCTTAGAGGCCTGTTTTTCTTGGCTTCTGTCATGCCTCGTGTTGCTTAAGATAGCTTTAACCCTAAATTATCAGTTTTAAACTTACCTTTTGTTACCATCATTATATTTTTTTTTTAAAATCATGTCCAATAACTTATGAGCCAATACTCTATAGTCAAGGCATGTAAAACATTTATACCTTTAAGACCAATTAGAAATAAAGATGAAGCAATTACACAAATCTCATTAATTTAAACCAAACATTTTTTTCCAGGTGTAATTTCAGGGGCATAAAGCACTTTGAACCCAGTCATCACCATGGTAGAAATTTGTCTAGGAGAATTAACCATTGAGCTTGAGGCTGCTGGCCCCTTAAGAAGTAGCTTTTTCTCCAGCTGTGTTTAACTCGTAGTTAAGAATGTGAGGCACCTTTAATCATCTTCCTCTGTGTAAATTGCAGACTGGCAGGACTACCAGTAGATCACGTATTTTTTTTTTTTACCATTTTTTTTCTTTTCAACATATAACATAAACACAACAATCATTCAGCCAATCAAAACAATAGACAAACAAATTGACACACACATGGACAGGTTTTGGTGCACCAAAGACAGACAACAGACAGAGATGGAACTTGATGTCCCAAAGAGATCCAAATATCTTAACCAGAACTAAGGATTTTTTTTTTTCAGGAGAGTTTTGAATTAGTTTTTAACCAATTTTTCTGATACCACGTCCTGCACATGGAAAAACTGCTTTTCTAAAACCTGCTTTTCCTCTTGTTTAAGAGTTAACTCCTTATCTTCTTTTTCTTCTAGGAATTCTGCCAGAGAAGGGCAGGGGCAGGGGGGGGAGACACAGTGGCATCCACTGATAGTTACTCCATAGTGCCCTGCTTTTGTAACCCCTATTGCGTTCATAAAAAGAGAAAGAGGTTTAGAGAATGTGATATACCTCAGGGTAGAGAAGGGCGGTGCCTAGGCAAACACACAGACATGGTATAGAATAAAGTTTATTCAGGATGGAGGATGAGAGTTAATGGGGTAGTGGAGACAGAGAGAGGCAGAGAGAGTGTGTAGATAAGTACAAACTGGCCATGACCATGTGGCAAGAGGTAGGAGGGGAGGAGACCCCAGGAATTTCTTTACAGTCTAGGACTTACATTCTGTCCTGTGAGTAGTTTTTACTTTCGATTTCTCTGGCAGTTTTAGCTGCCTCTGACTTCCAAAGAATAAATTCTCCCCCAGAGAACTCAGCTTGGGTAAACTGCATAAATTCCTCAGGTGTGAGCCAGCCCTCTGTGGAAGATTCTAAGTGCCAAAGTTAAGGGTGCAGTCCGCCCATAGGTTGTGACTGCGGACTTTAATTTTTCTAAAATTTTAAAGTCAAGGGGCTTGTTTTGCCTCTCGCTTTTTCTAGCTATTTGTCTTTGCAATAAATCTTGAAGTTAGAGTGACCATTTGTCCCTCTGAGTCTCGTAGCTCCTTTAAGAGGGCTACTTGCTCCTTGTGGCTACCGTTTGGTGGAGAGAAGAAATTTTTTCAGAGGCTCTCCTGCTGGCAGCTTCTCTTCCAAGTTGTCTTCCTCCCTGGGAGATAGTGTCAGCACCTGGACTATGACTAGATTTCAGAGTTTGTAGAGAAGGATAGACTTTGGTCTTTTTGAGAAATTAGGGAAAAGAGCAGACATAGACAGAAACCTTTTTAAATGTCCCTCCTCCATATTTATCAGAGGCGCGAGGGATAAGAGAGCACAGAGAAAGTGTCCGGACGAGAGCTTTTTCAGAGAAGTAGATCCTGGAAGCAGGAAGAATTCTGAATAATGTCATTAATCAGAGACCAGTAGTTAAAGGCAGTAACCGGAACTTTTTTTTCCTTTTCTTGACCAAAAGTTGCATAGTAATCTCGTACTCTAGCCCATGTTTTCTTACCTATGGTTCCTTTCTCTGGGAACCAGGGACAATTTGTCTGATCTCCTTTTTTTAACCCAGCCCCGTGTCTTGCGAGATTCCTGAATCCCTGAAATGAGCAGGGATTGTTAAGTAAAAGCTTGCCCCATGGGGTCTCACCTTCCAAGAGACGAAGTTGTCGTGGAGACTTTCCCCTGGCCAAGCGCACCGGCGGGTCAACCGTGCTTCGACCAAATCCAGTTCTCTCAGGGAGCTGCTCCT
>NW_026263398.1:0-66000 GCF_947179515.1 Apodemus sylvaticus
ATTTAATGATGAATTAGGTAGAGGGGTGGGCTGACATGCTTTTAATCCAAGCGTTTGGGAGGCAGGAGGATCTAGTTCAACATCAGCCTAGTCCAGAGTGCAGACAACCTGGGATACTGAGAACTGTCTTGAAAAGTGTTACCACTAAGCAACAGCATGCTAGAATAATTTATCCATAACCAGTGACACTACCTTATACAGGCTAGCAAAAACAATTGAAGTCAGGCAATTTTACAGTATTCTAAGGATAAGCTTTCTTTAATCTAAACTGAGGCATCTCTATAATTGAGTATTAGGACAATTTTGAGATACTGCTGGAAAAAAAAAAAGCAAGTCAGCCCTTGTCAATTACCATAAAGGAAAATGGAAATATGCAGCAGTTAAGAATTTAGAAAGTAAAGCCCATTTAATCTTAGCACTTGGAAAGCAGAGGCAGGTGCAATAAAGACCAATCAGTCAAAGAGAAACCCTGTTTCAAAATTAAGAAATGGTAGGGAGGGCTGGACAAATGTGATCAAGTCAGTGTTTGACAATGTTTCAGGGAGCCCGGAGGTGCTGGTGGTGGCACATGTCTGTAATCCCAGCACTCTGGGAGGCAGAGGTAGGTAGATTTCTGAGTTAGAGGCCAGCCTGGTCTACAGAATGAGTTCCAGGATAGCCAGGGCTATACACAGAAACCCTGTCTCAAAAAAAAAAAAAAAAAAAAAAAAAAATCAAAAAAAAAAAAAAAACCCAAACAAAAACAGACAATGTCACAGGAAAACCTTATCATGTGCACAATCATGCTAGTTAGGAGACTGACATTACTGTGCTTGATGCACTAACTGAAAACTCAATAACTATGGAAGTGGAACATGTACTAGGGCACGCTGGTTAATCTGACACAAACTGAATTGAAGAAGTATTTGCAACTGGATGTTTATTGCAACATTCCCAAATATCCACTGTGTGATGCCTAAGGAAATAGCTCATGATCAAGTTTACAATCATTGAGATGGTGACCTGCTTCATTAAGGTCATGATTGCATTCACTCTGCTCAGTCTGTACAGGTGTGTCAGCTCACCACAACCTTCACAGAACAGAGCACTGTCAATGGATTGGCAAAACAATCCATTGACATACAGCCCACAAAAAATGTACAAGAATCAACTCTGCAGGCCATACCAGATGCTGTCCTGATCAAGAGACAGATTAACAGGGAAAGCCAGGTCCATGGAGACCCTATCTCAAACATCCCAGTACTAATACTATGCATTTTCCTGTTGTCTCTGCATTTTCTGGATGTTTACTACATCTAGTTTTCATTCTCAAGTCTTGTTGTCACTGGCTCTAAAATTAAAAAAACAAAAAGCATAGGTATTATATTACTGCCAAAATTAAACAGAACACAACAATCCATTTGTAATGGTCCATCTCAAAGTCCAGATCCATAACTGTGGTTTTTCAACAGGAATTCAGATTTGGGATAGTATCATCATAGACTAAACCAATTTCATGAAGTTCAGCACAGGGTTGGAAAGATGGCTCAGTGGGGGAAGAGCACCAACTGTTCTTCCAAAGGTACTGAGATCAAACACCAGCAACCACATGGTGACTCACAGCCATCCTTACTCCTGATCTAGGATCTTTACAGGACAAGGGGCATCCCAATGGGATCCTTCTGTCTCCAGTACCCAGCTCTGTGATATTAAGCATGTGCCACAACGAGCATAATTTTAATTTGGTTCTGGGAATGAATTTATCTTAGGTCCCTGGGCTTGCAAAGCACATGCTTTACTGAGCCATATCCACAGCCAGTCTAAATTTTTAAGGTTATTAGATGAATGTCATTTTCAAAATGATTTTTGTGTATCTTTTAAATTTTTTTAAAAAGGCTTATTTATTTTATCATAAATAAATAAGTAAATAAATAAACACAATAAAGTAGACTGTAGCTGTCTTCAGACACACCAGAAGAGGGCACTAGATCTCATTACAGATGGTTGTCAGCCACTTTGTGGTTGCTGGAAATTGAACTCAGGACTTCTGGAAAAGCAGTCAGTACTCTTAACTGCTGAGCTGCCTCACCAGCTGTAGTGGCTATTCCTAGTTGTCAACTTGACTATATCTGGAATGAACTACAATCTAGAATTGGAAGGCTCATCTATGATCCTAATCTGGAGGCTCAGAGATATAAGTTTCTGACCTGGATCTTGGCATGGAGAGCTTGAAGCATAGTGGCGATGAATTCCAGAAGATAAAGACAAGGAGATCTCCGAGTTCAAGATCATCTGGGATCAAAGGCATGGAGACACATGCCTTTAATCTGGGCCACACCCTCTGCTGGAGACCTACAGCCTTTAATCTGGGCTACACCCTCTGCTGGAGATCTATATAAGGACATTGGAAGAAGCAAGATTTACTCACTCTTCTTTGCCTGCTTGCCTCATGGGAATGAGCAACTGCTAGATCCTTCTACTTTCATCCACAGCTGCTTCTGACCATTTCTGGGGAGTTGGACTATAGACTGTAAGTCATAGACAAATTCCCTAACGATGTAGAGACTGCACATACATTCTATGACTCTAGAGAACCCAAACTAATACACCAGCCCTGTCATTTAAATCTTCTGTGTTAGGTTTCATCACAATAGCAAGAACATTTAAATCAGTGATTTTTAACTTTTGAATTGAGACCCCACTGATAAACCTATATCTACAAAATATTTACATTATGATTTATAACTAGCAAAAATATGATTTAACAATGAAAATAATTTTATGGCTGGAGGATCACCACAACATGAAGAATTGTATTAAAAGGCAGCAGATTAGGAAGAGTGAGAAACACTGATTTAGATAATCAACATTTTTAAAGAGAAAAGATCATTTTGCATCATGATTTGAAGGCTCTAGTGCATGACTGGTTGCTGCATTGAGAGGCAACGGCAAGGACATAAGCAACAGAAACCAAAGCTATTTCGCATTATCCAAACCCAGCTCTCCCATCACAGAGAACCTTGAACACCGCAACACACCAGAAAAGCAAGATTCTCATTTAAAGTCACATTTCATGATGATGATAGAGGAATTTAAGATGGACTTGAATAACTCCATTCAAGAAATAAAGGAGAATACGGGTGAAAAGCTAGAAGGTCTTAAAGAGGAAATGCAACACTCTCTTAATGAATTACAGGAAAGCCCAACAAAACAGGTGAGGGAATTGAACAAAACCATGCAAGATCTATAAATGGAAATAGAAATAATAAAGAAATAACAAAGGGAGACAACTCTGGAGATAGAAAACCTAGGAAAGAGATCAGGAGTCATAGATGCAAGTATCACCAGCAGAATAGAAGAGATGGAAGAAAGAATCAAAAGTGCAGAAAATACTATAGAAAACATTGACACAACAGTCAAAAATGCAAAATGCAAATTGCTCCTAACATGAAACATCCAGGAAATCCAGGACACAATGAGAAGGCCAAACCTAAGTGTAAGAGGTATAGAAGAGATAAGATTCCCAAATGAAAGGACCAGTAAATATCTTCAACAAAATTATAGAAGAAAACTTATCTGACTTAAAGAAAGAGATGCCCATAAACATACAAGAACTCCAAATAGTTTGTACTAGAAATGAAATTCCTCTTATCACTTAATAGTCAAAACACAAAATGCACAAAACAAAGAAAGAATATTAAATGCATTACGAGAAAAAGGTCAGGTAACATATAAAGGCAGATCTACCAGAAATACACCGGACTTCTCACCAGAGACCATGAAAGCTAGAAGATCCTGGGTGGATCTCATGCAGACTCCAAGAGAACGCAAATGTCAGCCAAGACTACTATATCCAGCAAAACTCTCAATCACCATAGATGGAGAAACAAAGATATTCCATGACAAACCAATTTACACAATATCTTTCCACAAATCCAGCCCTACAAAGGATCATAGGGGTAAAACACCAATACAAAAGGGAAACTATTCCCTGGAAAAAGCAAGATAGTAACCTTCTTTCATCAAACTCAAAAGAAGATAACCACTCAAATATAAAAATAACATAAAAATGACAGGAAACAATAATCACTATTCTTCAATATCTCTTAATATCAATGGACTCAATTCCCCAATAAAAAGACATTGGCTAACAGACTGGATAAGGAAACAGGACCCTACATGTTTTTGTATACAGGAGACACACCTCAGTGTCAAAGACAAAAACTACCTTAGAGTAAAAGATTGGAAGGCCACGACCTGTGGGGTTTTTTGACAGGGGACCCTAGAAGAGAAGGGCAGAGAAACAGAGACAGGAGATGCGAAGAGGCCAAGAGTAAGTAACTGCTCAACACCTATCAAACTGTATTTTCTCAGGGAACTTATATAGGCAGGGGAAGAAGTGAGCAAGTGGGATTCTTCACATAGTCTGGGCATTCAGCCAAGGTGAATCTCTGGCAGCTGCAAGGTGTTTTCTTCTTCTGGGAAGGCAGTGACCACCCTATCTCTCCAAGGTCTGTAGCTGAGGAAAAGTCAAAACTAAAGCCTATCTTTAAAATGAACTCTAAATGAAAAGTAATGTCAGTTTGGCTCCTGGCAGGGGAAGACACTTTTACAAGCAAATGGTCTCAGGAAATGAGCCAGAGTAGCCATTCTAATATCAGATAAATTTTTTTTTCAACCTAAAGTCAGCAAAAGAGACAAAGAAGGACACTTCTTCCTGGTCAAAGGACAAATCCACCAAGAACTCTCAATTCTGAACATCTACGCTCCAAATGCAAGGGCACCCTCATTCGTAAAAGAAACTTTACTAAATCTCAAAGCACACATTGCACCTAACACAATAATTGTGTGTGACTTCAACACTCCACTCTCCTCAAGGGATCTATCAGTAAAACAGAAACTAAACAGGGATACAGTAAAACTAAATGAAGCTTTGGACCAATTGTATTTAACAGATATTTATAGAACATTTCATCCTAAAGCAAAAGAATATACCTTTTTCTCAGTACCTGATAATACCTTCTCTAAAATCGACCATATAATTTGTCACAAGACAGTCCTCAAAAAATATAAGAAGGCTGAACTAGTCCCATGCCTCCTATCAGATCACTATGGAGTGGTCTTCAATAGCAACAAAAACAACAGAAAGCCCACATACACATGGAGGCTGAACAATACTCTACTCAACGATACCTTAGTAAAAGAAGAAATAAAGAAAGAAATCAAAGACTTTTTAGAATTTAATGAAAATGAAGGCACAACATACCCAAATCTATGGGACACAATGAAAGCAGTGCTAAGAGGAAAACTCATAGCCCTGAGTTCCTTCATAAAGAAACGGGAGAAAGCATACACTAGCAGATTAATAGCACCTGTGACAGCTCTGGAACAAAAAGAAGCTAATTTACCCTGGAGGAGTAGAAGACAGGAAATCATCAAATGCAGGGCTGAAATCAATCAAGTGAAAGCAAAGAGTACCATACAAAGAATCAACAAAACCAGGAGCTGGTTCTTTGAGAAAATCAACAAAATATATAAACCCTTAGCCAGACTAACCAAAGGGCACAGAGACAGTATCCAAATTAACAAAATTAGAAATGAAAAGGGGGAGCGGAGCAGCAACAGCAGCAGCAGCTGGTCCAAAGGAAGGGCCGTCAGCAGTAGAACCAAGCGGACAGGGTCCAGGCAGACCCTGCACCCAGGACCACTGGCCATCACTGGCCAGCCAGGCTGCAAGCAGCGGCGGATTTATGGTGCCTTTCACCACACAGAAGCCACATCAGAACTCTGCCTCCCGCCAGTCAGTTACAAGGACTCCATATTGGTTCTCGGTCGCCAGAGAAATCAGACAGAGGTATGCAAATATAACCCGAGACCAACATCTCGGGGGTCTAAGCCCGACGGACGGTGGCCTGCACCCAGCCCTGGACTGATCAGGAGGGGGCCACCAGGTTGCAAACCCGGCCAGGAGGTTGTTTGCCCGGGCCGGCGCGCGCTGCCGCCATTTTGCCTACAGGAAGCCAGAGAGACCTAGCAGGCAAAACCAAACCAGCTAACAGGCATAGACCGAGGCGGACATAGCAGGGGTCTCAGAAGGTCAGGCCCAGGGCTGCCCCCAGGCCCTGGGCTGCGCCCAGGCCCTGGGCTGCTCAGTGGGCCAGGAGGTTGTTAGCCCAGCGGACTCTCCCAGCACTCACAGGGAGCATGCGCACATCAACATCCTAGCCACCTGACCGACCCAATTAACACTCACAGCTGAGGGGAACTTTGCTTCGACATTAGCCTGCCAGGCTTTTGTCTAGACTCAGGGCCTGAGCAGCTAGGCTAGCCTTGTGTGCACCAACCCGGTTGGGAGTTCCGCTGCCCAGCAGAGTGATCAGCACACAGAAAAGGTCCCTGCAGCATACAGCCTCAGCACTCCCTGAAGGAGCAAACTGGCACCATCTGGCTCACAGACACAATCTGGGACAAAGAACACTAGGGCTGCAAGGGCACCCAAGAGGAGGAAAGCACATCAGCAATCTGCAACAGGGGAAACCCTGCCATCCAGTGTTGCAGAAATAGCCCTAGAGCCTCTCAGGAGGCTGAAACACCAGCCAGAGACAAGACCAATTAGATCCAGAGAACAAGATGGCAAAGGACAAACGCAGGAACGCTACTAACAGAAATGTAGGCAATATGGCAGCATCTGAACCAAACTCTCCAACATCAGCAAGTCCTGCTTATGCCAACACACCAGAGAAACAAGATTTGGATTTAAAATCACTGTTCTGATGCTGCTAGAAGAACACAAAAAGGACATGAATGAATCTCTTAAAGAAATACAGGGGAACATGAATAAGCTAGAAACCCGTATAATGGAAAAACAAAAATCACTTAAAGAAATGCAGGAGAATAAGGCCGAAGAGATAGAAGCCAATAAAGAAGAAAGGCAAAAAAAAAAAAAAAAAAAAAAAAAAAAAAAAAAAAAAAAAAAAAAAAAACTTGAAGAAATGCAGGAGAACTTGAGTCAACAGGCAGAAGTCATGAAAGAGGAAACACAAAATATAGGAAAACACAAACAAACAAATGATGGAACTGAGCAAAACCATCCTGGATCTAAAAACAGAAGTAGAAACAACTAAGAAATCACAAATGGAGACAACTTTGGAGATAGAAAAGCTTGAGAAGAAATCAGGGGCCACAGATGCAAATATAAACAACAGAATACAAGAGATGGAAGAAAGAATCTCAGATGCCAAAGATACCATAGAAACCATTGACTCAACTGTCAAAGAAAATGCAAAATGCAAAAAGCTTGTATCCCAGAACATCCAGGAAATCCAGGATACAAGGAGAAGACCAAACCTAAGGATTATAGGTATAGATGGGAGTGAAGATTTACAAAAGAAAGGGCCAGCAAATATCTTCAACAAAATTATGGAAGAAAACTTTCCTAAAGAGAGCGATGCCTATGAATATACAAGAAGCCTACAGAACTCCAAACAGACTGGAACTGAGCAGAAATACCTCCCGTCACATAATAAAACCCCAAATGTACTAAACAAAGACAGAATATTAAAGGCAGTAAGAGAGAAAGGCCAAGTAACATATAAAGGAAGACCTATCAGAATCACACCAGACTTCTCACCAGAGACCATGAAAGCTAGAAGATCCTGGGCGGATCTCATGCAGACTCTAAGAGAACACAAATGTCAGCCAAGACTACTATACCCAGCAAAACTCTCATTCACCATAGATGGAGAAACCAAGATATTCCATGACAAAACCAAATTTACACAATATCTTTCCATAAACCCAGCTCTGCAAAGAATAATAGGAGGAAAACTCCAATACAAGGATGGAAACTACACCCTGGAAAAAGCAATAGTTACCTTCCTTCATCAAAACCAAAAGAAGATAACCACTCAAATATAAAAAGAACATCAAAATTGACAGGAAGTAATAATCACTATTCCCTAATATCTCTTAACATCAATGGTCTCAATTCCCCAATAAAAAGACATAGACTAACAGACTGGATAAGGAAACAGGACCCTACAATTTGCTGTATACAGGAGACACACCTCAGTGTCAAAGATAAAAACTACCTTAGAGTAAAAGGCTGGAAGACAATCTTACAAGCCAATGGTCACAGGAAATGAGCAGGAGTAGCCATTCTAATATCAGATAAAATTGACTTTAACCTAAAGTCATCAAAAGAGACACAGAAGGACACTTCTTGCTGGTCAAAGGAAAAATCCACCAAGAAGAACTTTCAATTCTGAACATCTATGCGCCAAATGCAAGGGCACCCTCATTCGTAAAAAAAACTTTACTAAAGCTCAAAGCACACATTGCACCTAACACAATAATTGTGGGAGACTTCAACACTCCACTCTCCTCAATGGACCGATCAGGACAACAGAAACTAAACAGGGACACACTAAAACTAATTGAAGCTTTGGACCAATTGGATTTGATTGATATTTATAGAACATTTCACCCTAAAGCAAAAGAATATACCTTTTTCTCAGCACCTCATGGTACCTTCTCCAAAATCAACCATATAATCGGACACTAGGCAGACCTCAACAAATATAAGAAGATCGAACTAATCCCATGCCTCTAATCAGATCACTATGGTGTAACAGTCATTTTAAATAGCAACAAAAACAACAGAAAGCCCACATACACATGGAGGCTGAATAATACTCTACTCAATGACACCTTGACCAAAGAAGAAATAAAGAAAGAAATCAGAGACTTTTTAGAATTTATGGAAAACGAAGGCAAAACATACCCAAATCTTTGGGACACAATGAAAGCAGTGCTAAGAGGAAAACTCATAGCCCTGAATGCCTCCAAAAAGAAAATGGAGAGAGCATACACTAGCAGCTTAATGACACACCTGAAAGTCCTGGAACAAAAAGAAGCCAATTCACCCAGGAGGAGTAGAGGACAGGAAATCATCAAACTCAGGGCTGAAATCAATCAATTGGAAACAAAGAGAACCGTACAAAGAATTAACGAATCCAGAAGCTGGTTCTTTGAGTAAATCAACAAGATAGATAAACCCTTAGCCAGACTGACCAAAGGGCACAGAGAAAGTATCCAAATTAACAAACTTAGAAATGAAAAGGGAGATATTACAAGAGAAACTGAGGAAATCCAAAAAATCATCAGATCCTACTACAAGAGCCTATACTCAACACAACTGGAAAATCTGGAGGAAATGGAAAATTTCCTTGACAGATACCAAATACCAAAATTAAATCAGGACCAAATAGATCATCTAAACAGTACCATAATGCCTAAAGAAATAGAAGGAGGCATAGAAAGTCTTCCAACCAAAAAAAGCACAGGACCAGATGGTTTCAGTGCAGAATTCTATCAGACCTTCAAAGACTTAACACCAATACTCTTCAAACTATTCCACAAAATAGAAACAGAAGGAACACTACCCAATTCCTTCTATGAAGCCACAATTACACTGATACCAAAACCACACAAAGATCCAACAAAGAAAGAGAACTTCAGACCAATTTCCCTTATGAACATCGATGCAAAGATACTCAATAAAATTCTTGCCAACTGAATCCAAGAACACATCAAAACGATCATCCACCATGATCAAGTAGGCTTTATCCCGGGAATGCAGGGTTGGTTCAATATACAGAAATCCATCAATGCAATGCACTACATAAACAAACTCAAAGAAAAAAACCACATGGTCATTTCATTGGATGCTGAAAAAGCATTTGACAAAATTCTGCATCCTTTCATGCTTCAAGTCTTGGAAAGAACAGGAATTCAAGGCCAATACATAACATAGTAAAAGCAATATACAGCAAACCGGTAGCCAGCATCAAACTAAATGGAGAGAAACTTGAAGCAATCCCACTAAAATCAGGGACTACACAGGGCTGCCCCCTTTCTCCTTATCTTTTCAATAGTGTACTTGAGGTACTAGCTCGGGCAATTCGACAACATAAGGAGGTCAAAGGGATACAAATTGGAAAGGAAGAAGTCAAACTATCATTATTTGCAGATGGCATGATAGTCTACCTAAGTGACCCAAAAACTCCACTAGAGAACTCCTACAGCTGATAAACAACTTCAGCAAAGTGGCAGGTTATAAAATCAACACAAGCAAATCAGTGGCCTTCCTATACTCAAAGGATAAGCAGGCTGAGAAAGAAATTAGGGAAATGACCCCCTTCACAATAGCCACAAACAGTATAAAGTATCTTGGGGTGACTCTTACCAAACATGTGAAAGAACTTTATGACAAGAACTTCAAGACTCTGAAGAAGGAAATGGAAGAAGACCACAAAAGATGGGAAAACCTCCCATGCTCATGGATCGGCAGGATCAATATAGTTAAAATGGCCATTTTGCCAAAAGCAATATACAGATTCAATGAATTACTCATCAAAATCCCAACTCAATTCTTCACAGACTTAGAAAGAGCAATTAACAAATTCATCTGGAATAACAAAAAACCCAGGATAGCTAAAACTATTCTCAGCAACAAAAGAAATTCTAGGGGAATCAGTATCCCTGACCTCAAGCAATAGTGTTAAAAACTGCATGGTATTGGTACAGTGACAGGCAGGAGGATCAATGGAACAGGATTGAAGATCCAGAAATGAACCCACACACCTATGGCCACTTGATCCTCGACAAAGGGGCTGAAAACATCCAATGGAAAAAAGATAGCCTTTTCAACAAATGGTGCTGGCTCCACTGGAGGTCAGCATGCAGAAGAATGTGAATTGATCCATCCTTGTCTCCTTGTACTACGCTCAAATCCAAATGGATCAAGGACCTCCACATAAAGCCAGACACTCTTAAGCTAATAGAAAAGAAACTGGGGAAGACCCTTGAGGACATCGGTACAGAGAGAAAGTTTCTGAACAGAACACCAATAGCGTATGCTCTAAGATCAAAAATTGACAAACGGGACCTCATAAAATTACAAAGTTTCTGTACGGCAAAGGACACCATCAAAAGGACAAATCGGCAACCAACAAATTGGGAAAAGATCTTCACCAATCCTACATCAGATAGAGGGCTAATATCCAATATATATAAAGAACTCAAGAAGTTAGACTCCAGAAAACCAAACAACCCTATTAAAAAATCTGGTACAGAGTTAAACAAAGAACGTCGGATGGCGGAGAAGCATCTTAAAAAATGCTCAACTTCATTAGTCATTAGCGAAATGCAAATCAAAACAACCCTGAGATTTCACCTTACATCAGTCAAAATGGCTAAGATTAAAAATTTAGGAGACAGCAGGTGTTGGAGAGGATGTGGAGAAAGAGGAACACTCCTTCACTGCTGGTGGGTTGCAAATTGGTACAACCACTCTGGAAATCAGTCTGGAGGTTCCTCCGAAAACTGGGCACCTCACTTCCAGAAGATCCTGCTATACCACTCCTGGGCATATACCCAGAGGATTCCCCACCATGTAATAAGGATACATGCTCTACTATGTTCATAGCAGCCCTATTTATAATTGCCAGATGCTGGAAAGAACCCAGGCATCCCTCAACAGAAGAGTGGATGCAAAAAATGTGGTATATCTACACAATGGAGTAGTACTATTTAGCCATTAGAAACAATGAATTCATGAAATTCTTAGGCAAATGGATGGAGCTAGAGAAAATCATACTAAGTGAGGTAACCCAGACTCAAAAGGGGAATCATGGTATGCACTCACTAATAAGTGGATATTAACCTAGAAAACTGGAATACCCAAAACATAATCCATACATCAAATGAGGTACAAGAAGAAAGGAGTAGTGGCCCCTTGTTCTGGAAAGACTCAGTGAAGCAGTATTCGGCAAAACCAGAACGGCGAAGTGGGACAGGGTGGGTGGGAGGACAGGGGGAGCGAAGGGGGCTTATGGGACTTTTGGGGAGTGGGGGGGCTAGAAAAGGGGAAATCATTTGAAATGTAAATAAAAAATATATCGAATAGAAAAAGAAAAGAAAAAAAAAGAAAGAAATGAAAAGGGGGATCATCAGATCCTACTACAAAAGCCTATACTCAATACAACTGGAGAATCTGGAGGAAATGAACAATTTCCTAGACAGAAATCAAATACCAAAATTAAATCAGGATCAAATAGATGATCTAAACAGTCCCATAACCCCTAAAGAAATAGAAGGTGTCGTAGAAAGTCTTTCAACCAAAAAAAAGCATAGGACCAGATGCTTTCAGTGCAGAATTCCATCAGACCTTCAAAGAAGACCTAACACCAATAATCTATAAACTATTGCACAAAATAGAAACAGAAGGAACACTATCCAACTCCTTCTACAAAGCCACAATTATGCTGTTACTAAAACCACACAAAAATCCAACATAGAAAGAGAATATTCATAAATTTCCTTTATGAATATTGATGCAAAAATACTCAATAAAATTGTTGCCAAACGAATCCAAGAACACATCAAAATGATCATTCACCATGGTCAAGTAGGCTTCATCCCACTGGTGCAGAGCTGTTTCAATATATGGAAATCCATCAATATAAGCCACTACATATACAAACTC
The DNA here is from genome assembly GCF_947179515.1 of Apodemus sylvaticus. Lineage (NCBI taxonomy): Eukaryota > Metazoa > Chordata > Mammalia > Rodentia > Muridae > Apodemus > Apodemus sylvaticus. The sequence goes on from NW_026263398.1 coordinate 12,527, forward strand.
AAAGGAAACAAACCACATGATCATTTCATTTGATACTGAAAAAGCATTTGACAAAATTCAGCATCCCTTCTTGTTAAGAGTTTTGGAAAGATCAAGAGTTCAAGAATCATACCTAAACATAGTGAAAGCAGTATACTGCAAACCAGTAGCCAACATCAATCTAAATGGAGAAAAACTTGAAGCAATCTCACTAAAATCAGGGACTTTACAAGGCTGCTCACTCTCTCTCTACCTGTTCAATATAGTACTGGTAGTCCTAGCAAGAGCAATTAGACAACAAAAGGAATCCAAAGGGACACAAATTGGAAAGGAAGAGGTCAAAACATCACTACTTGCCAATGATAAGATAGTATACTTAATTGACCCCCAAAATTCCACCAGAGAACTCCTACATCTGAAAAACAACTTCCACAAAGTGGCTAGATGATTTCCCAGACAGGATTTCTCTGTGTGCACTGGTTGTCCTGGAACTCACTCTGTAGAACAGGCCAGACTCGAACTCACAAATCTACCTGCCTCTGCCTCCCAAGTGCTGGGATTAAAGGTGTGCTCCCTCACTGCCCGTCTCTGCTCAGCTATTAAAATCAATGAATGTAAGAAATTCTTAGGCAAATGGATGGAATCATAAATGATCATCCTGAGTGAGGAAACCCAGTCACAATGAACACATATGTTATGTACTCGCTGATAAGTGACTATTAGCCCAAAAGCTCAGAATACCCAAAATATAATTCACAGACCCCATAAAGCTGAAGAAGAAGTAAGACCAAAGTATTAATGCTTCAGTCCTCCTTAGAAGGGGGAGCAAAATACTCATGGGAGGAAATACAGAGACAAAGACTAGAGCAGAGACTGAAGGAAAGGTCATCCAGAGATTGTCCCACCTGAGGATTTATCCCATATACAGACACCAAACCCAAATCACTATTGCAGATGCCAAGAAGGTTTGCTGACAGGACCCTGATATAGCTATCTCCTGAGAGGCTTTGCCAGAGCCTGACAAATACAGAGGTGGAATCTCACAGCCAACTGAGCACAGGGTCCCCATGGAGGAGTTAGAGAAAGGAATGAAGGAGCTAAAGGGGTTTGTAACCCATAGCCAGAACAATATGAACTAGCCAGTACCCCCAGAGTTCCCAGGGACTAAACTAGCAACCAAAGGGTGCACATAGAGGGACCCATGGCTCTAGGCTCATATTTTCAGAGGGCTGCATTGTCTGGCCTCAGTGGGCTAATCCTTCAGAGGCTTGATGCTCCAGGTAAAGGATACTCAGGATATAGGGGAGCACCCTCTCAGATGCAAATGGGAGGGGGAATGGGGAGACTCTGTGAGGGGGCAGGGACCAGGGATGGTAAGCATTGTTTGGGATATAAACAAAAGCCATGTGAATTCTGAAATTCAACAAAAGGGAAGGTTGCTCAGCAGTTTAAAGGAACTAGCTGCTCTTCTATAGGATTTGCATTCAGTTTCCAGGACTCCTTGAGTGGCTCACAAGGGCCTATTACTCCAGTCACAGGGATTCTGACCCCCTCTTCTGGACTCCGCAGGCATGGCATGTGCTTGGCACACAGATGTACAAGCAGTCAAAGCCCATGTACACATTTAAATATATAGTTTTTTTTTTCCCGAGACAGGGTTTCTCTGTGTAGCCCTGGCTGTCCTGGGATTTGTAGACTAGGGTGGCCTTGAACTCAGAAATTTGCCTGCCTCTACCCCTGCCTCCCAAGTGCCGGGATTAAAGGGGTGTGACACCAACGCCCAACTTAAACATTATAAAATGTAATGAAAGCAAAACTACTTCATTCTCTTGAGTCTGGTCTTAAATTTCTATTAGTCACTGGGGCTGTCATTCTTTTCAGTGCCAGGGTCCACTCTGCCTCTTTTCTGTTCCCACTGTTCATCATCAGTGCTTACCTTGAAGTCACCAACAGCATGCTCTGATGACATGGTTATGAAGCTGGAATCTCATTAATTTTGTGGCATTGGTTCACTGAGATCTCCATGCATCTTTCTCATTTTTAAAGCAAGATGCAGTAGTTCGCATATTCAGTGTCTCCCAAAACCCCATGTATGAGATGGTTGGTCTCCTGTTGGCAATACTGGAAGGTGATTGTACTTTTCCACCTTTATGACAAAGTACCCAAAGGGAAGCTATTAAGGAAGTGTTTATTTTCCACTCCTGTTTTGAGAATATAATCTACCAACTAGGAGAAAGGGTGATGGAAAAAAATGGCTCCAGGACTGGCAGCAGGAGTGTGATGCAATTGGTCCCTCACCTCCACAGTCAGGAATGAATGCTGCTGCCCAGTTAGCTTTCCATTTTTTTTCAGATTTATTCTGTCTGAGACCCCCACTCCCCGGTGGTTGATGCCATCTATATTAGTGTTGATTTTCTCTACCTGTTCCAGTTTTCTGGAAACATCCTCAGAGTTACACCTATATCTCACATATACACCCATATCTATATCCCATATTTACATCATTCTATGTGTTACCAAGTTGACAATGAACATTTGCCAGCCCATGGTAGAAATTTTAAGAAGCAGCCGACCAGGCCTTCAGGTCAGTGGAGGGGCACTCTTAGAGTCTCTGGGTCTCTGGTTTCTTTCTCTTCTATTTCATTTTCTAGCCATGAGGTGAATCCTTTGGCTCTGTTATGCACTTCCAACATAACCCCCAGCCTTACCACAGGCCCAGCACAGTGCCTGAAACCAGTTATGCACTGGAGCATTCAAACCATGACACAAAATGATTCTTTTTCCAAAAGTTGATTATCTAAATCAGTAGTTCTCACCCTTCCTGATTTTGCATCCTTTTAATACATGTTATGATGTTATGATGATCCTCCAACCATAAAATTATTTTCACTGCTAATTCGTAATTTTGCTAGTTATAAGTCATAATGTAAATATTTTTGCAATATAGGTTTTTCAATGGGGTGTCAACTCACAAGTTGAAAACCACTTATCTAAATTCTCTTGTTATTGTGATGAGCGTTAACACAGAAGATTTAAACTACAGGTCTAGAGAGATGGCTCAGCAGTTAAGAGCACTGACTGCATTTCCAGAGGTCCTGAGTTCAGTTAACAGCAACCACACAGTGGCTCACAACCATCTTGTAATAAGATCTAGTGCCCTCTTCTGGTGTGTCTGAAGACAGCTACAGTGTACTTTATTGTGTTTATTTATTTACTTATTTATTTATGATGAAATAAACAAACCTTTTTAAAAAAAGATTAAAAAGACATACCAAAATCATTTAGAAAATGACATTCATCTAGTAACCTTAAAAACTTAATTCTGAGCCAGGCATGGTGGCTCATGCCTGTAATCCTAGCACTTGGGAGGCAGAGACAGGCAGATTTCTGAGTTCAAGGCCAACCTGGTCTATTGATTGAGTTCCAGGACAGCCAGGACTACACAGAGAAACTCTGTCCCAAAACAACAACAACAACAAACCAAAAAACCCCCAAAAAGAAAACAAAACAAGACAAAACAAAAAAAACCCTAATAATGTGACTGTGTATATGGCTCAGTAAAGCATTTTCTTTGCAAGCCAAAGTACCCAAGATCGATTCACTCCCAGAACCACATAAAAAAAAAAAAGATGTTCGTTGTGGCACATGGTTATAGTTTCAGAGCTGGGAGCTGGAGGATCTCCTAGACTTGTGCTCATCCAGTCTAGCCTCATTTGTGAGCTCCAGATCAGTAACAGACCCTTTCTCAAAGGAAAAAAAATGGTGTTCATGGGACAACTCTTAAGGCTGTCCTTCATCCTCCACATACATGTGCATGCATGAGCCGGGCTGCTTGGTTTCACCTGCCTAGTTCTGTCCTCCAAGGTCCCTTCAGAGGTGCCCCTGCCATCTGGGCTACAGTTAGGGTGAGGTCAAGGTCACTCTCAGCCACCAACCATGTGTGCCAACCAACTAGGCTGGAAGTTGGAGGAGACCTCACCTCCAACTGCTGTTGTTCCTTTGAATTCTGGAGCCACTCCCACTCCACATCAAGTTCAGTGGGTCGCCAGACTCAGAATAGACAGGTGGTGCGCACATAACCGGATAGGCACTTGGCAGGCGCTCACCATGCCCTGGAATGCCCTGGAGGAAAAGACCACTGAGCACAGCTCCAGACAGTGGTCCAGGAAAGGCCACACCCCACGTGTTCTTCCGTCCAATCAGTGCTAGAGGGAGGGGCATCCTCCATTTCCCTCAACTGAAGGTATAATGGGAGCTGCTTGGAAAGCTAAGCATTCCTTCTTTTCTGTAGGTGTGTGGTTTAAGTGCCCGGATGACCAACCAAAATGTGGACATGCAAAGTGAATTTAGAGGCTCCAGGCCTGTGGAGCAGGGTACCCATGTAAACTTCCTAGGGGAAATGTGCAGCAGCAAAAGAGATTTCAGGATTGGAGCCTAGGTCCTGGGGAGTTTGGGACTGGACAGCCTGGTTGAAGGCTGCTTGCTTTCTGGTTCCTTGGTCGCACCTTGGGTGGGTTCTTACACAGCAGGGTTTGCAGAAAAATATGCTAGGCCTCTTGTGCTACTGTTCAGAAGGTACTGGTGACACCCAAGAGAAACACAAATCCTCTCACCTGAACAATGACAACATCATTCCTCATATGGTCAAAACAGCTGCAAAACGATGCCAAGTTAAGGACGATATAGCTTAGTTTTGTAATTGAAGTATTAGAGCAATAGGAAGTGGTGTTTGATGCTTAGAATTTGTTTCTTTTCCTTAGGTGGAGGGGAGCCCATAGCATCCAAGAGAATTTGTAATAGAAAGTAACTTGATTAAAACCTGACTCTTTTGAAAGATGTGTAAGAAACCTAGATTTATATTTTTGTCAGCATACATTTTTACCATTGTGAATTAGCATCAGCTTCCTGTAAATGTTTTCTGAAATAGTGCTGGTAAACTAAAGCCAACCAACTACTCTTGCCTTTTCAATTTGGAATGACTGTAGTGAATGCATAGGGTACAAACTAAAGTTGTGGGACGTACCTGATCTGAACAGTCATGAACTATATCCAGAAGTTGATGACCTGAAGACAAATACAGCTTCTGAGAGAAGACCATTGTGCTTTAGTGAAGTGGTCTTATTTACTCTTTCTATGCAGTTCATATTAATAGTGTGTCACTGTACTTCTTTCTTTCTGCCAGCAGGGAATGCTGACCCATTGGGATGCCCGTGGCCTGTAAAGATCCTAGAGCAGGAGTGCATGTAAGTGCTGCTCTGGTTTGTTTTCTGCTGAACATTTTTTTTGTTTTGTTTTAAAGACTTATTTATTATTATGTGTAAGTACACTGAAGCTGTCTTCAGAAGCACCGGAATAAGGCATCATCAGATATGTGTAAGGATGGCTGTGAGTCACCATGTGCTTGCTGGTGTTTGAACTCAGGACCTTTGGAAGAACAGTTGGTGCTCTTCCCCGCTGAGCCATCTTTCCAGCCTTGTGCTGAACTTAATGAAGTTGGTCTACTCTATGATAATCCTATCTTGAACCTGAATTCCTGTTGAAAAACCACAACTATGGATCAGGCTTCTGAGATGGACCATTACAAAGTTCTGTTGTGTTCTGTTTTAATTTTGGCAGTAATGTAATGCCTGTGTTTCTTTGTTTTTCATTTTTAGGGCCAGTGACACAAGATTTGAGAATGAAAACTAGATGTGATAAACATCCAGAAAAGGCAGATACAAGAAGAAAATGCATAGTATTAGTACTGAGATGTTTGAGATGGGGTCTCCATGGCCCTGGCTGTCCCTGTTAATCTGTCTAGTGATCAGGACAGCATCTGTTATGGCCTGCAGAGTTGATTCTTGTACATTTTTTGTGGGCTGTATGTAAATGGATTGTTTTGCCAATCCATTGAGGTTACTCTGTTCTGTGAAGGTTGTAGTGAGCTGACACAGCTGTACAGACTGAGCATAGTGAATGCAATCATGAACTTAAAGCAGCAGGTCACCATCTCAGTGATTATAAACTTGATCGTGAGCTGTTTCCTTGGACATCCCACAGTGGATATTTGAGAATGCTGCAATAAACATACAGTTGCATATATTTCTTCAATTAAGTGTGTGTCAGAAGATTAACCAGAGTGCCTTGGTACATGTTCCACTTCCATGGTTATTGAGTTTTCAGAGTTAGTGGTCTTTGACTGATTGGTCTTTATTCCACCTGTCTCTGCTTCCCAAGTGCTAAGACTAAATGGGCTTTCATTTCTAAGTTCTTAACTGCTGCATACTTCCATTTTCCTTTGTGGCAATTGACAAGGGTTGAACTTGCTTTTTTTTATTGGCAACAGTATCTCAAAATTGTCCTGATACTCAACTATAGAGATGGCCTCAGTTTAAAGAAAAAGCCACCATGCCTACCTTTAGAATACTATAAAATTGGTAGACTTCAATTTTTTGTTACCTATATAAAGTAGTGTCACTGGTTATGGATAAATTCTTCTAGTATGCTGTTGCTTTGTGGTAACACTTTTCATGACAGTTCTCAGTATCCCTGGCTATCTGAACTCTGAACTTGGCTGATCTTGAACTCGATCCTCCTGCCTCCCCAACTCTTAGATTAAAAGCATATCAGTCCACCCCTCTACCTAGTTTATCATTAAAGTCAAGGTCTTAAAATGATTTTTCACACTAAGGAGGAGGAATCTAGTTTGCGTTGTTTTTTTTTTTTTTTTTCCCTATATATGTTAAGTTTTCCTGGTAGCATTGGTGAAAACTTGCTACATTTGAAAAATGAGTTGTCTGTGCATACAAAGTTCTTTGTGGTTTCTCTACGTTAGGTGCAGTTGAATTTTTAGTCAGGTAGCTTATTTTTTAGGATGTCAGAATTCTGTTTGATACTGTGTTTTTTTTTTTAATTTTTCCTTGTTGATACATTCTGTTTTGCAATATCACAAGTTATTTGTTGTGCCTCCTTTTTATTTATTTGAAGAAATATGAATTTCCCCCCCCCCTTTTTTTTTCTCTTTATTTTGGGTTTTTCGAGACAGGGTTTTCTTTGTGTGACCCTGGCTGTCCTGGAACTCACTCTGTAGACCAGGCTCAGGAAATTCATGCTGGGCAGTGTTGGCGCACATCTTTAATCCCAGCACTCTGGGAGGCAGAGGCAGGCTGATTTCTGAGTTTGAGGCCAGCCTGGTCTACAGAGTGAGTTCTAGGATAGCCAGAGCTATACAGGGAAAACCTGTCTTGAAAAAACCAAATCCAAAGAACCTATATATATACAGGGTGCTGAATAAAATCAAAAGCAACCTTATAGAAATAGAAAAAACAAGTGAAGATTTTCTATGTTGGTTGATTTCTTTGGAAGAGTGCCTCACTGTTTTGACCTGGAGCTCCCTCACACCAAGCTGGTCTTAGGAATTTTTGGCAATCCTGCCTCCCAACTGTAGATTACATGTAGGTGTCACCAAGCTAGCCAGAGAAGCCTTCCTATTAAAGGATTAAACAGATGGATTCCTCACTAGTTGAATTTAGGAAATGTACAGCTAGGCTTAAGGGACTACATGAATAAAGCATGGTATGGTTTCAGATGTATTTGTGATACAATGGGATCTTGGTATTAATGGGATGGAAAGAAATGGAATGCAAGATAAGGCTGAATGCTAAGTACATTGTAGTTTCTGAGCAGATGGGCTCAAATCACAATGGCTTTCAGTAAGAAACTGTGATGATAATTTGATGTGTTTATTATACTTTGAAAGAGGAACACGGTCAGTTTTTATAGGTTGGGGATTAGGGGTGTTATGTTTATGTGTGCAATTGCCCTTTTAGGACAGAAGGGGTGCTAAATATCAAGCTAGAGTTCAGATGCTGTGAGGGAGCTGGGTCCTGAACTTGGTTCCTGAAATCAGTAAGCACATTTGACCACTGAGCCATCCTTATTATTGACCTGAACAAGAGACAAGTCCAAACAAGGCCTCGTTTTAGTGGGAAGTAAAATTAGTTTCCATTAAATTTACTAACTCAAACCTTTTAATACACACTGGATGACATTTTTGACTAAACCTTTTAATTACAGATTCTGACTGAATAATTCTTTTTGTTAATAAAGGACTTATACTAGTTATCATCCCTGACCTCTAGCTTGTTAAGGAACTTACCTGAGAGCTCAATAGAGACTCAAGTCTTAAAAAAAATGGGGTGTGGGTCTGGGACTGGAGAGATGGCTGCAGTTCAAAGAACCTGGGTGTTGACAGTGCACACCTTCAATCCAGGCACTCCTAGTTCCAGCCTTGCACAGTCCCTCACCCTAACACCACTCTCTGCCTCTTAGAGAGTGGAGATTCCCCCATCCCCATAATCCTAGAAATGGCTCAGCAATTAATAGCACTGGCAGTTCTGCAAGAAGTCATGAGATCAATTCCCAACAACCACAAAGAGGCTCACAGCCATCTATAATGCAATCTGATGGCCTCTTTTGGCATGCAGGTGCACACTCTGATTGAGAAATATATTTAGATAGCTTTCTTTTGATTGAATCAGGGTCTCAATATGTAGCTCTCTCTGCCTGTACTGGAACTTAAGTTTGTAGGCCAGGCTGGCCTTGAACCACAGATTGCCCTGCCTCTGACTCCAGACTGCTGGGAATGAAGGTGAATGCCTCCTTCTTAATTAATGGCTTCTCGGCATCACTCCTCAGGAGGTGAACCTGAGTAATATAAGGAAACAAGCTGGGCTGGGTGCTGGTGGCAGGCAGTTCTCTGTGAGCTGTGGACAACCAGGGCTACACAGAGAAACACTTTCTTAGGAAAAAGAAAACCTTTATATATTTATGTACACACACATAAATATAAAAATGCAAAAGGAAAGACTGCTTTGGGACTATTTCTGTTATTACTAGAGGAAGCAGACCCCTGCCTCTCAGGTTGAGTAGTAGAAACCCAAAAGGAATCAAAGACTTAAGTGTAAGACTTTCAAATATGAAGTCAATTTTCTGAACTAAAAGGTTACTACTTACTGTTGGGCACAGGAGGAGAAAGTGTTATTAATAGCCTATCACAAACTGAAGGTTTGGGACTGGACAGATGCCTCTGCTTTAGAGAGAGTATTACTATTCTTGAGGACCTGAGTTCAAATCTCAACACCTATCTGTACTCTGGCTCCAATTTGAAGTGGGGGGTACCTACACCTCTGATTTCTATGGGCACTTGCACTCACACATTGCACACGTGCACAGACATGCCTAAAAACAAAATCTTAAAAACAAACTGAAGCCCAGACTGGATAACTGCAACTGCTCCAATAAAGAACCATCAACTGGTAAAGGGCCTTCCTGTCAAGCCTGACTGAGTGGAGTCCCATGAACCACATTGTGAAGGAGAAACCAACCTGTCCTCTTGCCTTCATGTTCATTACATGTTACAGCTTGATAGGCACATGAAACAAGTAAAAATAATGATAGGGGAAAAGAGGTTTTATTTACAGAGATGGAAGGATAGAAGAGAGACTCAGTGGGAGAGGAAGCTCGTAGCCTCTCAGACTTGCACCACAGTAAGGGGATACCTGAGAAGTGGCAGGGGATGGAGGATTTGGGATAGGTTGACCAGGTGGGGAGTAGTGAGTGGGATATAAATTGAATAATTAAAAAAATTAATTTAAAAAAAACTGGGGTACAGACCCAAGCAGAATTCTCAACAAATGAATCTTAAATGGCTCAGAAGCACTTAAGAATTGTACATCCTTATTTATCAGATAAGGATAAATCAACATGACTCAGATTTCATCTTCACACTCATCAAACTGACTGAGAAAAAAATCTCAAGTTACAGCTCATCCTGGGAAAGATGTGGAGCAAAGGAAACACTCCTCCAGTGCTGGTGTGAGTGCAAACTTGTACAGCCTTTTTGTAAATCAATATGGTAGTATCACAGAAAACTGGAAATAGACCAATCTCAAGGCCCAGGTATTCCACTCCTGGCTATACACCCATAAGATGCTCTATCATGCCATAAGGACACATGTGCAACTAAGTTCTTAGTAACTTTATTCTTAATAACTAGAATTTGGAAACAACCAAAAAATCGATAAAGAAAATGTGATACATTTACATAATGGAATATCACTCAAATATTCAAAACAATGACACCATTAAATTTGTAGGCAAATAGACTAATCTAGAAAATATCATCCTGAGTGAGGTAACCCAGACCCAGAAAGACAAACATGGTATGTACTCAATTATAAGTGGATATAAGCCACTAAGTACAGGATAACTATTCTACAATCCACAGACATAATGAAGCTAAGTATCAAAGAGGCGTGTGAGAAACACTTCTGGAGTTACCATTGTTTGAGATTAATCATGAATGTATCTGCCAACATCTGTCTTTGTTTTTAATTAAGATATGTTATGGTCTACAAGTTCCTCAGCTTATACATATGTCCTGGAGAGACTGTCCTAGTCTGATGGAAACAGCCTTAGTCAAATATACACATTGTGTACCTTAAATTTCCCACATAAGGATTTATGGTCACTGTTTATCTTCCTGGAATTGGTTATGCTTTGCGTTGCTTGCCTTTAAAAGACATTGAGAAAACACACTTGCTGCTGGCATGGTATTCACCAACAGCCCTCCCATACCTCTTTCTGACATCTTCTTTCTGCCTTTCCTAGAATCATCCTCACTCCCCCAGTGGTGACTCCCACACTGACTGACCTGCTGGCACCTGCCAGGGCCCAAGGAGTGATGCTTGAATCTCACTGAGAAGGGGAATTAAAATAGACATAGAGGTACTCAGAGGGAGTGACTGGGTTAGGGAGTGTTTGGGGAAGGTAACAGGAGAGATCAATTATGAGGAAAACAGAACTGGGAGAGGGGATTGGAATCAGTTTTGGGGAGGAAGGAGCATCTCTGGGAAGAGGTACAAACCAAGGACAGTGGAAACTCCAGGAATCTTTGAAGGTAACCATACCAAAGACTCCTAGCAATGGAGGATATGGAGCCTGGAAAGGCCACCCCCTCTTACCAGAAAAGACTTACAGTGGATGATGAGAACACCAAAACACCCATACAACCTTCAACCCACAATCAGTCCTTCCTACAGGATGTTCAAGAGTACACTATGTTCATTGAGGGAGGGGCCAGGCAAAGACTGACTCAACTTATGCCATGAGACAAAGCCCACCTTGACAGTATTAATGATATTCTGGCATTCATGCAGATAGGAGCCTAGCACAACTGGCATCTGGAAACAGATGCAGAGACCTACAACCAAACATTAGGTAGACCTTGAGGAATCCTGTGGAAGACAGGGAAGAAGGACTGAAGGAACCAAGAAGTCAAAGACACCACAGGAAAACCTACAGAATCACTGAGCAGAACCATCAAACAGAGGACATGGATGTGCCGGACTTAGGTTCTCTGTATATATGTAACAGATATGGAGCTTGGTGTTCATGTGGGACCATGCAGGTGCATGGCATGTAAGTGAACTTGTTGTCTCTCCTGAGCTACCTGTCTCCTAATTGGGCTGTGTTGTCCAGCCTCAATAGAAGAAGATATGCCTAGTCTTACTGCAACTTGATATACCAATGAGGTTTGATATCCATGGAAAGCTTTGTTTCTGACAAGGGGATGAGAGATAGTGGGAGGGGAAGAGAGGAGACACTCTGAGGATAAGAGGGAGGTGAAGCTGCAAGTGTGATGTAAAGTTAATAAATTAATGGGAAAACACTCATGTTATTGAAATAAAAACAGATTGATCAATGGAATCAAATTAAAGACACAGTAATAAATCCAAACACCCATGGACACCTAATTTTTGAAAAAGAAACCAGAAATTCATAATGGTGAAAAGCAAACACCTTCAACAAATAGTGCTAATCTATTTGGATCTCAAGCTGTAGAGGAATGCAAATTGATCCATATCTATTGCCCTATGTAAAATTCATGTCCAAGTGGATTGAAGGCCTCAACATAAAACAAGATACACTACAACTGATAGAAGGGGAAGTGAGGGAAATGCTTGAACTCACTGGCATAGAAGACAACTTCTTGAACACCAGTAGAGCAGGTACTAAAAACAGTGATCAGCCAGGTGGTGGTGGCACATGCCTTTAATCCCAGCACTTGGGAGGCAGAGGCAGGCAAATTTCTGAGTTCGAGGCCAGCCTGGTCTGCAGAGTGAGTTCCAGAACAGCCAAAACTACACAGACAAACCCTGTCTGGAACCCCCCCCCCAAAAAAAAAAAAACCCAAAACAAACAAACAAAAAACAATGATTAATAAGTGGGCCCTCATGAAACTGAAAAGGTTGTGTATAGAACAGTACACCATCAATAGGACGAAATGGCGTCATTAGCCATTAGGAAAAGATTTTACACCAACTCAACATTCAGTAGAGGGCTAATATATAAAATACATGAAAAACTCAAGAAACTAGTCATCAACAAACTAAATAGTCCAATTATAAATTGGAATACACATGTAACCAGAGAATTCTCAATGGAGGAATTACAAATGGCTGAGAAACACTTACATGTTCAAAATCCTCAGTCATCAGGGAAATGAAAATCGAAACACCTCTGAGATTCCATCTTATACCTGTCAATGGTTAAGATCAATAACATCAGTGACAGCTCATGCTGGAGAGTAAGGGAACAATCTGCTATGTCTGCAGCTGTAAAAACTTATACAAGAATTATGGAAATCAATATAGTTCCTCAATATAGTCCTAGCTATACCACTATTAGGCATATACCCAAAGGGCACACTATACTATCACAGAAACACTTGCTCATGTATGTTCAATGTAGCTTTATTCATAATAACCCCAAACGGGAAACAACAATAATTTTCCCTCGAATGGATGACTTAAAGTTGATACTTTATTCCCATGCAAAATATGATTTATTATGAAGTACTAAAAATAAACACTTAATCTCTGCTTCAGGATCCAGAACAGCCTGGGCTCCAGGAAGTGCAAGAGACCTGATGTGCACCCGGATACAGACTGGGAGCGCACAACTTGCTTCTGCGGCATGAAGCTTAGGTTCCAGTCCTGAGGCCTCTGGCAAGAGCCTTCAGAGCTCTGCTTCGGGATCCAGAACACCCTGGGCTGCAACACCACATCTCCAGGTCCTGCAAGAAGCAAGAGGGGCATCCGGGAGGCCGGCTGGTAAGAGTCAGTGTGCTCTGGTGAGTCCAGCAGGCCCCTGCAGGAACCTTCAGGTGTCTGCTTCAGGATCTGAACAGCACCCTGTCTCCAGGCAGTGCAGGAGGTCAGCTGTGCACCAGAGGCCACCTGGGAAGAGGCAGCTTGCACTGGTGAGTCCAGCATTGACAAGACCAACTAACACCAGTGAGAACTAGATGGCAAAAGGCAAATGCAGGAATGAAACTAACAGAAATCAAGGCAATATGGCATCATCTGAACCCAATTCTCCTATATCAGCATGTCCTGGATACCCCATCACAACTGTAAAACAAGATTTGGTTTAAAATCACTGGTTATGATGCTGGTACAGGAGCACATGAAGGACATACTTAAAGAAATTCAGGAGAAAATGGATCAAAAGTTAGAAGCCCTTACAAGGGAAACACAAAAAGCATTGAAAGAAATTCAGGAGAATACAAAGCCCAATAAGGAGGAAACACAAAAATCACTTAAAGAAATACAGGAGAACTTTGCTCAACAGGCTGAGGTTATGAAATAGGAAACACAAAAATCTCTTAAAGAACTACAGGAAAGTAGAAACAAGCAAGTGAAGGAGCTAAGCAAAACCATCCAGGATCTAAAATCAGAAGTAGAATCAACTAAGAAAACTCAAAGGGAGACAATTTTGGAGATAGAAAACCTTGGGAAGAAATCAGGGGACATAGATGCAAATATCAACAACAGAATACAAGAGATAGAAGAAAGAATCTCAGATGCTGAAGATACCACAGAAACCATGGACTCAACAGTTAAAAGAAAATGCAAAATGCAAAAAGCTTGTAACCCAAAATATCCAGGAAATCCAGCACACAATGAGAAGACCAAACCTAAGGATTATAGGCATAGATGAGAGTGAAGATTTACAACTTAAAGGGCCAGCAAATATTTTCAATAAAATTATGGAAGAAAACTTCCCTAACCTAAAGAGAGAGATGCCCATGAATATACAAGAAACCTACAGAACTCCAAACAGACTGGACCAGAACAGAAATACCTCCCGTCACATAATAATCAAAACACCAAATGTACTAAACAAAGAAAGAATATTAAAGGCAGTAAGAGAAAAAGGCCAAGTAACATATAAAGGAAGACCTATCAGAATCACAGCAGACTTTTCACCTGAGACTATGAAAACTAGAAGATCCTGAGCAGATCTCATGCAGACTCTAAGCGAATACAAATGTCAGCCAAAACTACTATACCCAGCAAAACTCTCAATCACCATAGATGGAGAAACTAAGATATTCCATGACAAAACCAAGTTTACCCAATATCTATCCACAAACCCAGCCGTACAAAAGATAATAGGAGGAAAACAACAATACAAGGAGGGAAACTTCACCCTGGAAAAAGCAAGATAGTAACCTTCTCTCATCAAACCCAAAAGAAGTTAACCAATCAAATTTAAAAAATAACATCAAAAATGACAGGAAGTAATAATCACTATTCCTTAATATCTCTTAACATCAATGGACTCAACGCCCCCATAAAAAGACATAGAGTAACCGACTGCATATATAAACAGGACCCTATATTTTGCTGCATACAGGAATCACACCTCAGGGTCAAAGACAAATACTACCTTAGAGTAAAAGGCTGGAAGACAATTTTACAAGCAAATGGTCTCAGGAAACAAGCTGGACTAGCCAGTCTAATATCAGATAAAATTGACTTTCAACCCAAAGTCATCAAAAGAGACTCTGAGGGACACTTCTTGCTGGTCAAGGAAAAATACAACAAGAAGAACTCTCAATCCTGAACATCTATGCTCCAAATGTAAGGGCACCCTCATTCATAAAAGAAACATTATTAAAGCTCAAAGCACACATTGCACCTAACACAATAATTGTGGGTGACTTCAACACTGCACTTTCCTCAATAGACCGATCAGGAAAACAGAAACTGAACAGGGACACAGTGAAACTAATTGAAGCTTTGGACCAATTAGATTTAACAGATATATATAGAACATTCTATCCTAAAGCAAAAGAATATACCTTTTTCTCAGCACCTCATGGTACCTTCTCGAAAATCAATAATATAATTGGTCACAAGACAGACCTCAACAAATATAAGATCGAACTAATCCCTTGCCTCTTATCAGATCACTATGGAGTAAAAGTGGTCTTCAATAGCAACAAAAACAACAGAAAACCCACATACACGTGGAAACTGAAAAGTATTCTACTCAATGATACCTTGGTCAAGGAAGAAATAAAGACAGAAAGACTTTTTAGAACTTAATGAAAATGAAGACACAACATACCCAAATCTATGGGACACAATGAAAGCAGTGCTAAGAGGAAAATTCATAGGCTTGAGTGTCTCCAAAAAGAAAATGGAGAGAGCATAGACTAACAGCTTAATGACACACCTGAAAGCCCTGGAACAAAAAGAAGCTATTTCACCCAGGAGGAGTAGAAGGCAGGAAATCATCAAACTCAGGGCCGAAACAAAGAGAACCATACAAAGAATCAACAAAACCAGGAGCTGGTTCTTTGAGAAAATCAACAAAATAGATAAACCCTTAGACAGACTAACCAAAGGGCACAGAGACAGTATCCAGATTAACACACTTAGAAATAAAAAGGGAGATATGACAACAGAAACTGAGGAAATTCAAAAAATCATTAGATGCTACTACAAAAGCCTATACTCAACACAACTGGAGAATCTGGAGGAAATGGGCAGTTTCCTAGACAGATATCTGACAACAAAACTAAATCAGGATCAAATAGATCAACTAAACAGTCCCATAACACCTGAAGAAATAAAAAGGGTCATAGAAAGTCTCCCAACCAAAAAAAAGCACGGGACCAGATGGCTTCAGTGCAGAATTCTATCAGACCTTCATAGAAGACCTAACACCAATACTCTTCAAACGATTCCACAAAATAAAAATAGAAGGAACTCTACCCAACTCGTTCTATGAAGCCACAATTACACTGATACCAAAACCACACAAAGATCCAACAAAGAAAGAGAACTTCAGGCCAATTTCTCTTATGAACATTGATGCAAAAATACTTAATAAAGTTCTTGCCAACCAAATCCAAGAACACATCAAAATGATCATCCACCATGATCAAGTAGGCTTCATCCCAGGGATGCAGGGATGGTTCAATATAAGGAAATCCATCAATACTATCGACTACAAAAACAAACTCAAAGAAAAAAACCATATGATCATCTCATTAGATGCAAAAAAGGCAATTGACAAAATTCAGCATCCTTTCATACCAAAAGTCTTGGAAAGAACAGGAATTCAAGGCCGATACCTAAACATCATTAAAGCAATATACAGAAAACCGGTAGCCAACATCAAACTAAACAGAGAGAAGGTTGAAGCAATCCCACTAAAATCAGGGACTAGACAGGGCTGCCCCCTCTCTCCTTATCTTTTCAATATTGTACTTGAGGTACTAGCTCGGGCAATTTGACAACATAAGGAGGTAAAAGGGATACAAATTAGAAATGAATAAGTCAAATTATCACTATTTGCAGATGACATGATAGTCTTCTTAAGTGACCTGAAAACCTCGACCAGAGAACTCCTACAACTGATAAACAACTTCAGCAAAGTGGCTGGTTATAAAATCAACTCAAGCAAATCAGTTGCTTCCCTGTACTCAAAGGATAAGCAGGCTGAGAAAGAAGTTAGGGAAATGACACCTTCACAATAGCCACAAACAATATAAAGTATCTTGGTGTGACTCCAACCAAACAGGTAAAACATCTATATGACAAGAACTTCAGGTCTCTGAAGAAGGAAATTGAAGAAGACCTCAGTAAACGGAAAAATCTGCCATACTCGTGGATTGGCAGGATTAATATAGTTAAAATGGCCATCTTGCCAAAAGCAAGCTACAGATTCAATGCAATCCCCATCAAAATCCCAACTCAGTTCTTCACAGTGTTAGAAAAAGCAATTCTCAAATTCATCTGGAATAACAAAAAACCCAGGATAGCTAAAACTATTCCCAACAACAAAAGAAATTCTGGAGGAATCAGTATCCCTGACTTCAAGCAATACTACAGAGAAATAATGTTAAAAACTGCATGGTATTGGTACAGTGACAGACAAGTGGATCAGTGGAATAGAACTGATGATCCAGAAATGAACCCACATACTTATGGTCACTTGATCTTCGACAAAGGAGCCAAAAACATCCAGTGGAAAAAAGATAGCCTTTTCAACAAATGGTGCTGGATCAATTGGAGGTCAGCATGCAGAAGAATGCGAATTGATCCATTCTTATTTCCATGTACTAAACTTCACTCCAAGTGGATCAAGGACCTACATGTAAAACCAGACACACTGAAACTAATAGAAAAGAAACTGGGGAAGACCCTAGAGGACATGGGCAAGGGGAAAATTTCCTGAACAGATCACCAATAGCTTATGCTCTAAGATCAAGAATTGACAAATGGGACCTCATAAAATTACAAACTTTCTGTAAGGCAAAGGACACTGTGAAAAGGACAAAACAGCAACCATCAAATTGGGAAAGGATATTCACCAACCCTACATCTGATAGAGGGCTAATATCCAATATATAGAAAGAACTCAAGAAGTTAGACCCCAGGGAACCAAATAACCCTATTAAAAATGAGGTACAGATCTAAACAAAGAATTTTCACCTGAATAAATTTCAGATGGCTGAGAGGCACCTTAAGAAGTGCTCAACATCATTAGTCATTAGGGAAATGCAAATCAAAACAAACCTGAGATTTCACCTTACCCCAGTCAGAATAGCTAAGTTCAAAACTCATGAGACAGTATGTGTTGGGGAGGATGTGGAGAAAGAGGAACACTCCTCCACTGCTGGTGGGGCTGTAAGATGGTACAAACACTTTGGAAATCAGTCTGGCAGTTCCTCAGAAAACTGGACATGACATTTTCGGAGGACCCTGCTATACCTCTCCTGGGCATATACCCAAAGGATTCTCTGGCATGCAATAAAGGCACATGCTCCATTATGTTCATAGACGCCTTATTTATAATAGCCAGAAGCTGGAAAGAACCCAGATGCTCCTCAAAGGAGGAATGGATACAGAAAATGTGGTATATTTACACAATGGAATACTACTCAGCAATTAGAAACAATGAATTCACAAAATTTTTAGGCAAATGGTTTGATCTGGAAAATATCATCCTAAGTGAGGTAATCCAGTCACAAAAGAATACGCATGGATGCAATCTCTGATAAGTGGATATTAATTAGCCCAGAAGCCCTGAATACCCAAGGCACAAATTGCATCAGGATAGCTAAAACTATTCTCAGCAACAAAAGAAAGTCAGGGGGAATCAGTATCCCTGACCTCAAGCAATACTACAGAACAATAGTTTTAAAAACTGCATGGTATTGGTACAGTGACAGGCAGGAGGATCAATGGAACAGGATTGAAGATCCAGAAATGAACCCACACACCTATGGCCACTTGATCCTCGACAAAGCGGCTGAAAACATCCAATGGAAAAAAGATAGACTTTTCAACAAATGGTGCTGGTTCAACTGGAGGTCAGCATGCAGAAGAATGTGAATTGATCCATCCTTGTGTCCTTGTACTAAGCTCAAATCCAAATGGATCAAGGACCTCCACATAAAGCCAGACACTCTGAAGCTAATAGAAAAGAAACTGGGGAAGACCCTTGAGGACATCGGTACAGGGAGAAAGTTTCTGAACAGAACACCAATAGCGTATGCTCTAAGAGCAAGAATTGACAAATGGGACCTCATAAAGTTACAAAGTTTCTGTAAGGCAAAGGACACCATCAAGAGGACAAATCGGCAACCAACAAATTGGGAAAAGATCTTCACCAATCTTACATCAGATAGAGGGGTAATATCCAATATATATAAAGAACTCAAGAAGTTAGACTCCAGAAAACCGAACAACCCTATTAAAAAATGGGGTACAGAGTTAAACAAAGAATTCTCACCTGAAGAACTTCGGATGGCGGAGAAGCATCTTAAAAAATGCTCAACTTCATTTGTCATTAGGGAAATGCAAATCAAAACAACCCTGAGATTTCATCTTACACCAGTCAGAATGGCTAAGATTAAAATTTCAGGAGACAGCAGGTGTTGGAAAGGGTGTGGAGAAAGAGGAACACTCCTCCACTGCTGGTGAGGTTGCAAATTGGTACAACCACTCTGGAAATCAGTCTGGAGGTTCCTCCGAAAACTGGGCACCTCACTTCCAGAAGATCCTGCTATACCACTCCTGGGCATATACCCAGAGGATTCCCCACCATGTAATAAGGATACATGCTCTACTATGTTCATAGCAGCCCTATTTATACTTGCCAGATGCTGGAAAGAACCCAGGTATCCCTCAACAGAAGAGTGGATGGAAAAAATGTGGTATATCTACACAATGGAATACTATTCAGCCATTAGAAACAATGAATTCATGAAATTCTTAGGCAAATGGATGGAGCTGGAGAAGATCATACTAAGTGAGGTAACCCAGACTCAAAAGGTGAATCACGGTATGCACTCACTAATAAGTGGATATTAACCTAGAAAACTGGAATACCCAAAACATAATCCACACATCAAATGAGGTACAAGAAGAAAGGAGTAGTGGGCCCTTGTTCTGGAAAGACTCAGTGAAGCAGTATTCGGCAAAACCAGAACAGGAAAGTGGGAAGGGGTGGGTGGGAGTACAGGGGGAGAGAAGGGGGCTTCCTGAACTTTCGGGGAGTGGAGGGCTTGAAAAGCAGAAATCATTTGAAATGTAAATAAAAAATTATATCGAATAATAATAAAAAAAAATTTAGCTCAAGCTCATTACATACACTGCCTCATTCATAGGGAGAACGAAAAGACACTGTCTGGTAACGCCAAACAGGCATCATATCCATGAACACAATCCCAAACCCATCATCCATAAACAACTAAGTATTTTCTATACAAAGTATATTTGTACATTGCTAAGAGGGCTTATTCCGCTTTGTACCATAGTTCAGGGTATCCTGGCTTACACTGAGGATTAAACTCTCCTACTGAACAAGCCATCCAAATCCTGCAAACAAAACAAGAGAAGCTTAGATATCTGAAGGAACAGCCCACAATTTTGTTCTATATATACATAGTTTCTTTAGAGATTTAGTTATTCATTTTATGTATATGAGTACACTTTTCTCCCTACAGACACACCAGAAGGGGGCATCAGATCCCATTATAGATGGTTGTGAGCCACCATGTGGCTGCTGGGACTTGAACTCAGGATTGCTGGAAGATCAGTTAGTGCTCTTAACTGCTGAGCCATCTCTCCAACCCATAAAGTTTTATATCTTTTATTATCTTTTTTATATCTTTTATATCTTTTATTTTCTTTACATAATTGTTAGTCATCACTACACTGATTCACCTTGCAAATGTATTTTCATGTCCCAGGGTAATGCCAATGAAGTGGATTAGCACAATGGAATGAATTGTTAATGAAATCAGGCTGTGACAATATTTGGGAAGCATATGGGTAGGAGTTATATAATGCTTTGTAACACACAGCTGTCTGCAAAGAGGACTTTCTTTGATCTTGTACTCAAGCATAGGAAGCTTTCATTAAGGGTACTTCAAAACTGAGGCCTAACCCCTACATGGTGCCTCATATCTTCAATTTTAGAATTTTGGGTTTAGGTCTCAGGAATCCTGTGAATCTGAGGTCATTGTGCACCACAAAAGAAGAACATATATCAAATCCCCCACCTCCCAAAGAAAGCTCAAAAACACAGCTTTCAAACAGAGCAAACTTATGGTAGACTACTTTAAAACTGTACTACCAGGCAAGAAGAGGTAAAATGGAGTGCTTGGTCACAAGAATCACTTAATTTGGGGTTTCAAAGACTCAAGCTACAAACACACAAAAAAAGAGATATTCAGTATGGAATCTGCTGACACAATGTCAACAAGCTTCCTCTTTTTAGGATACTACAGAAATTATCTCTCCAGATTTTTCTTAAAACCTGATAATAAGTACAGGAGATATAGAAAGGGATCTAAGATGTAACAGTCAGAGGTGTGGCCTCAGATGATAAAGCTGTTTCAAGCCCTCTTCCATGCTTACCTGCAGCAGCAGCACCTCATATGGCTTCTGGGACATCGCCTTCAGTTCCTAATACATTACTATTAGTTGACTCCTCTTCTGGATTATCATGGCTTCATTTTCCCTGAGCACCTCTAAAATAATACTGCTTTGATTTTTCATAGATGCCATATATTGATTCACTTCTTTATTGAGGGGTGAATGTAGTTTGCTATACTCTGACCTGATCATCCCCCCCCAGGGTCACAGTCCTGAAGGAAAAGGGACATCCTAGATCACATCTGGAGAGTATTTGATCCTCTCCACTGAGTTCTTCTATGTTTAAATTCACCTACTGGATCCCATCAGGGTGCTGCACACACTGATTTACTGTTCCCACTTTTCAGAAAATGTAAATCATTTGATTTTATACATTTCTTCATTATTAATAGAGGAAACAAACAAACCCATCCTTTTCCCTTACCATTTTAATCTATTAAATGAGTGTCTGAGATATCTGGAAAAAAGATTTTGATTTATAATATTTTTTTTTCAAAATTGCAACTTTGGGCTGGGCAGTTGTAGCACATGCCTTTAATCCCAGCACTTGGGAGACAGAGGCACGCAGATTTCTGAATTTGAGGCCAGCCTGGTCTACAGAGTAAGTTCCAGGACTGCCAGGGCTACACAGATAAACCCTGTCTCAAATAACCAAAAAAGAAAACAAAAATAAAGGAAAAGAAAAAATGCAAGTTTGCACATACATAGCAACCAAAATTCCAAGTGAAGTCATAAAGTCTGATGTAATCTGCTAAACACTCAGAAATTCACCCATTATTATCAAACTTTACTGCCACATGGCCAGGTTTTTCTCTGTGTTCAAAATTGGATTTTGCCTTTAAGAACTTAAGGTTAACATAAAAGGATTTCTAGCATCACATCCCATATATGATCCTCAAATTGTGAATGTCCAAGTTTGCAAGATATCTGCGTCTGGTTGACTTTACACATCAGCCTCATACCCACCAACCAGTGAAAGATTGTTCTCCTCCCTGCATTTAGATTCTCCTGCTGTTCCAGGATCTTCTTCAATAAAGATGCCATTTGCTTTTCAAGTTTCAGCTGTAATTAATAAATAAATGTCATCCTTACTTAAATAATGAATTACCTGATGGACAAACTCTAGAACTGAACACAATTACTTTAGAAAGGGTAGAAGAAGGATCACAGTGCTGTTTCTTTTTATTTTTATTAACTATGAAACTTTAAATTTCAGACCATAGAATTAGAAAATACAACCACCCTGAGCTCAAGTAAAGTGATAGACTGTAATTGACGATTGTCTGGATAATTAGCATCCGACTGGGATCCCGGTTCTACGCAGCTCATTCCAGTGTACTTTTGGGATTTTAGTCTCCTGTCATGAGCACTTTTTAAAGATGTAAATTTACCATGATTATAATTTTCAGTGATGGCCGGGCAGTGGTGGCACACGCCTTTAATCCCAACACTCTGGGAGGCAGAGGTAGGCGGATTTCTGAGTTCGAGGCCAGCCTGGTCTACAGAGTGAGTTCCAGGACAGCCAGGCCTATACAGAGAAATCCTGTCTTGAAAAAACCAAATCCAAAAAACAAAACAAAATAAAACAAAACAAAAAAAAAAAAACAAAAATAATTTTCAGTGATGTGAATATAATGAATCGTGAACCTAGAAATGAAATTTACATTTATGCACCTGTCAAGGAATGTTTTCATTTCATAGTCATTCCTCATTCCCTGTTTTAAAAGTGACAAGATTTGGAGTACAAAGGATTCCTCAAAATCAGGACAAGCCTCTCCCTGTGCTCTGCTAAGCCTCCCTCTCTCAAGCTCTCATCCTTTTTTTTTTTCAGAAATATTGCTTACCATTTGCATACAAGCACGCTCTCCAATAGTGCAGTGTGTGTGACCTCTGTGATCCTGTGAGTCAGAGCACAATTGGTAGAGGAAGGCCCTGCTCTCACCACAGAATGTCGTCTTTCTCTCCTTGTGGATCACGCACTTGTGCTCCTCAGAAATCAAATACTTCATGAGCCTGTGGATAACAGATTCTTCATAGTGTTGTTATTTCTGAATGTCCAATGGGATGGTTGCCTACATATAGGGCAGAGGTCAGGGATTCCGAAGTCTTCGGAAGAAATGATGAGACAGGCCTTGCAGAAGGTATGGCCACACCTTAAGGAGACTGGATCCATAAAGATGCCCTGGCAAATGAAGCAGGTGAGTGTTTCCTGGGGGGTTTGCAAAATGTCTGACTCCATTTTTCTGAGGCGAAAAATAAGAATTATTATTATTGGACCAGAGAGGAGGAGCAAGAGACTAGACAAAATTTGATTCAACTTGTGATTAAATTCTAATTATGGCAATACAGACTTATTTTTTTGCCCAAGAACTTCTCCCTACATATTGCCTGATGTGACACCATTCAAGATCTACCATCTACACTCCTCCTGAAGGCTTCAGCCCACATTGTTATGTTTCTTTTTTTAATCAATGAGTCTAATTGTGGTTACTTACAGTAATATGAGTGAGGGGTTACAAGAGCAGAAACATCTCAAAGACAGCTGCTGTAATCACCAATCCTACCACCAAATGAGAGACAGCTCAAAAAGTTGGAAACCTGGAGAACAATGTACATCCTGCAGGCAGCTCAACAGATCATTCTTTCCAGGTGAGTCTGTTGGTCTAAACCTCTTTGAGGAAGCTGAGCTGGTTTCTGCTTCTTCCAGGAAGCTGGTTTACTCTTGGAGTTTTCTTTGCAGCTCTGCTCCTCTGACAGTCTTCTTTGCAGCCTAGCTTATCTGAGAGTGACTCTAAGCAGACTTTACACACTGGGATTGAACTGAATCTGGTAAGTTTCAGGGACTTCCAGAAGCTATCTTGAATTCTTAGCCTTCTGTATTATTAAAGAGCTCTCCTGAAGAACAGGCTGTTTCAGTCACTGAGGAAACTGCTACACAACAACAATCAACACCAAAAATCAACACAATGTCCACAATTAGCACACACATTTTGGTAATAACTTTAAATATCAGTGGCCTAAATTCTCCGATCAACAGACACAGGCTGAATGAATTCATATGTTTTTAAAGGCCAGAGACAATCCTCTCAATGTTATAGAGAAAAAAAATACCATATGGAGGAGTGATCCAAGTCCTTCTGTACCATAGGCCGGCATTTCACTGCAGGCATGTGAGTAAAACACCTTCTGCATTTGTTGTCTATCCAAGAAAATACACACTACTTCATGACTTCTCAACTAAACACTTTTGTTTGGTATCTGACTTTTACTTTCTTATTATTCAGATTCCACTGCTCCAATCCTTAAGTCTTCATGGGAAATATCACTCAGTTCTCTTCTTTCTGCTACAAAATGCCTAAAAGAATAAGAATTTATATTGTCTCCTATTTCAAGGATATCATGGTGAGAAGAAATGGTGGGAGCTCAAGGCAGCTGCACTCATGACTTCCAAAATCAGGAAGCAAAAAGCAAAGGAAAGCTTGCTCTTCAGCTCCCCTTCCCCCTTTTTCTTCATTGGAGCCCTCAACCCATGGGCTGGAGGAATGATCTCACCAACACTTAGTGCGGCTCTTCCCAACTGAATGAATCTAATCTAATCCACTAGCTTTTCACAAATATATCAGGTCATTTCTATAGCAATCTTGCTTCTCTCAAGTTGAACACAAGGGGAATTATTTTTTTAAAAGATTTTTTTTATATTTTATGTATGTTGGTACAGTGTCACTACCTTAGATGCACCAGAAGAGGGCTTCGGATCCCCATTACAGATGGTTGTGGTTGCTGACAATTGAACTCAGGACTCTGGAAGAGCAGTCAGTGCTCCTAATTGCTGAGCTATCTCTCCATCCCAGGGCCAATTCTTTGTAGACACTTGTTTATTTCCCCAAAACAAAACTCCTGCCTTGAGTTTGTGGGAAGAAATCTTGAGGCATAAGTGAAGCTCTCATGTCTTTGTGAGACTTGGCTATCTAACCATAGGGTACACATTTCCAATCTCTTTTAATTTTCATATGTAGAAATAATCTCAGACCCAGCAGTAGTGGTGCTCACCTTTAATCCCATCATTTGAGAGGCAGAGGCAGGCAATTTGAGTTCAAGGCCAGCCTGGTCCAAGGATTGCGTTCCAGGACAGCCAGGGCTACCTACACAGAGAAACCCTGTCTTGAAAAACCAAAACAAAAATAAAGAAAAGTAAAGAAAAAATGTAACATAAATAAAGAAAAGAGAAAAAAGAACAGAAAAGAAAGCCGGGCAGTGGTGGTGCACGCCTTTAATCCTAGTGCGTGGGAGACAGAGGCAGGCAGATTTCTGAGTTTGAGGCTAGCCTGGTCTAAGGAGTGAGTTCCAGGACAGCCAGGGCTACCTGCCTGTCCTTGTCTGGAAAAAACAAAACAAAACAAAACAAAACAAAACAACAACAACAAAAGCAAAAAGGAAAAGAAAAGAAAAGAACAGAGAAGAAAGAAAGAAAGAAAGAAAGAAAGAAAGAAAGAAAGAAAGAAAGAAAGAAAGAAAGAAAGAAAGAAAGAAAGAATCTCAGTTTGAGTGAGGTAAATTTTGTCAAAATAATTAAGCTTTTGCAGGTAGACACAGATGGAATCAAATGGTTTTAGCTGGTGGTTTTGTGTATTTTAAAATCCATTACTAATATTATCAACAATAAGATTAGCAAAAACATTGGGATTTTAATGCTGCCTTCCTTAATTTAGCTAAAGGTCATGTTTTCCTTTGGCATGCATTTTTTTTTTTGCACATTAGACATTTCAGGACAAAACAAGAACACAGAGATAACCCAGATCAAACACAGAAATGAAAAAAATTGCAACAGATTTTAAATAGAATGCACTCTTATGAATAAGAGAGTAGTTAGTTTTCTCTACTTAATTACATGTAACCTTCCCATCTAACATACCCAACTGTAGCAAGAATAGCCATGGTACACTTAAGTATCCATTTATACTGTGAGATCTTCCCTCCTATAATTTATAACAGAAGAAAAATGAAAATTCTATTGCTGAGAATTGAGTTTTTACTTCTATACTTTCCTAGATATCTTTGAATTCCAATGTCTTTAAACCATTCAGGGCATTTGTTTAGCATAAAATGCACTTTGAAATATTTTAGAATTTAGACAATGCACAAAATTGAAAAGTATCATAAAACTATCTCTCAATACAATACATCAGACCAACTAAAATGTGCGTAATGATAAATTTAAAATTATTTATAACCTTAACCCACATTATACCCCAAGAAAGAATTCCAAATGCAAACTGAGTCAGGTTTTGCTGAATAGCAAAATATAACTTCTAAGGAAACACCTGTTTGTATTTAGTTAATAATAGGGACTATGAAGGAATCTTCTCTTGTAAATTGTGCACTTACCTAAGCAATTATCCCTGTGCTCAGCAATCCTGGTAGCAATACAATACTAGCTCAGTTCTGAGATCAGATCCTCAGAGCCCAGGGGTGATAGGTCTAGCAGTGTCTGGACCAGAAGGTTGAAAACACACTGTGGTCTTAACTGGAGAAAAATGAACCTGCTAGGCCTTAGGAATGTGCTTAGAGTCTCTAAGGACAACACCTACTTCCTCCCATGGTGGCTTTTACTAATGCTTCCAATGGTTGAGCTTCTCTAAGTGGGATTATCTAAATGGATGAAAGTTTGAACTAACACCTTGGCCAATCTCCACGGGCAAATCTCCCCAAACGGATTTCCTGAATCACTGTTTAGCTGGGTGTGGTAGCTCACACTTTTACCCAGAGTTCAAGGAATTAGAATGCTGAAGAAGGAGAATTTTCAGTGAGAAGTTTTCTAAGGAAAAAAAAATTAGTAATTTTACAACACTGTTTTACTGTAACTACATATTGTGCAGTGTGCTCATACTTAGCTTTTCATAGCTTAACAGATGGTGGCACCATTAATCTCTGATTCTAGCAAATATCAACGTGAGTATCATTTTTAGTTATTTGGAGGATATTTTACAACTTCTTTTGCTCATATTGATCTTAACCACTACTTCTTCCAAGTCTACCCCCTTTACTATCTCGACTTTCTATTCTAAAAGATGGTAAAATGCATGAATCTCCCTATATTTACTTTTGACTGTGTATAGTGACAGTAGACTTTAAAGATGCCTAGCTCCCCACCTGTTGAGTTCCTATTAACCAGACAGTTGTGTGTTAATGTTGTAGATGTGAAATAACTAGGAACCATCCACATCTCAGCCATGTTTTTGCTTGCTTTGCATCTGGATGGCTTATTTTTAATATGTTCTTAGTTAAAATAGAATTCCATAGTTTTCCCTCTCCCATCCATTCTTATAGGTCCTTCATAGAGGTGGCTACCAGAGCTTTGGCTAGGATTTTAGGTAGATTCTTGAAGCTCAAAATGTCAGGGTTTGGGTAGGTAGGTTTTCCCTCTTCAAATGACTCAGTCAAGAGGGGAAAAAATCCTCACAAGAAAAGTTACAGCCCCTTGAGTTATACTTAATTCCAGATGTAGTCAAATTACTACCAAGAACAGTCATCACAAGGGCTGCACACTTTGTATTGGGTGATCAGTTAGGAAGCTTATCCCTGATACAGGCTAATTCTTTGTCTAGGTTTCAGAGCTAAGGTCTTCACCTCAGCAGCCAAAGAGCAAAGAAGCAGAATACCTGCCCTCACTCACTCCTTTCTTTTATTCCTGTGTGCCTAATCTATTGGATGGATGCTCACAGGATGGCTCTTCCCTCTTGTTCTCTGAAAGGCCCTCATAGACATACTCAAGGGAATAGCCTGTTGATTGCCTAGGCACTTCTTTTTTATCATTGAAAATAAAGTTTTCTCATGAAGTGGGACTTCCCATTCACGTCTGTCAACTATTGGGTTAGAAGCACTGTAGACAACAAATTCCTTTAATATATAGAGACATTCCATAATTGCTCTAACTCTAGAGAACCGTGACTGATACAGAAATTGGTACTGGGGACTAGGATATTACTGTGATAAGCTTTTTTCATGTTTTTGTTTGGAGGAATGTTGATTTGGTGACTTTGGATATAGAAAACTGTGGAGTTCTTTAAGTTGGTCTTAGTAGAAATATGGAAGACATTGGTGCTGAGGGTGATTTGAACTATGGGAGAAGGATCTCATTATGAGGTCTAGAGGCTGCTCTTTTGATATTTAGTGAAAAAATGTGCCCGCCTTTTGCCCTAGGATTTTCTCTGCCATAGTTTTAAGAGTCTGCCTGAGAGTAGGTTGAAGAGACTCCAATTAATTGCATTGACAATGGAAGTCTCAAAATGTCCAGCATGGACTTTGTTCTGTGTTTAAGTCTCATGAAGAGTGTTTTGAACAAGTATTGCAAGCTTTGAAAGAAAAAATATAAAATATATTATTCAAGTATTAAAAGGGCACCAGCTGGCCAGTGGTGGTGCATGCCTTTAATCCCAGCACTTGGGAGGCAGAGGCAGGTGAATTTCTAAGTTTGGGGCCAGCCTGGTCTACAGACTGAGTTCAAGGACAGCCATGACTATACTAAGAAACTCAGTCTAGAAAAACATAAAAACAGGAAAAAGACAAAAATAAAAACAAAACAACAACAACAACAAAAACAAAACAAAAGGGGGGTGCACTAGGAATTGAAATGAAGCTTGATCCTGATTTCAAGGATATGACTTTGAATTAAGGGAGTGGTGATCTTGAAGAAAGATCTGTCCCAGCTAAATTTAGATCCAGACTTGGTGATACACACCTTTTTGTTTTGTTTTGTTTTGTGTTTTTGTTTTTGTTTTTTGAGACAGGGTTTTTCTGTATAGTCACAGCTGTCCCAGAGCTCACTCTGTAGACCAGGCTGGCCTTGAACTCAGAAATCTACTTCCCTCTGCCTCCCGAGTACTGGGATTAAAGGTGTGTACCACCATTGCCTGGAGTGATGCATGCCTTTAATCCCCAAGTTAAGGAGACAGAGCTACACAGTTCTCAGAGATCAATCTACAGAGCAAGTTCCAGAACAGGAAGGTTTAGGCAGTGAAGGAGGTAGAAAACAGACAGCTAGCGATAATGAAATAGAACAAGAGGGCCATGTTCCATCTCCTTCAAGCAGCAGAACTCGGCAGCTTCTGCCACTTAGACCTGGCTTTGGAGTCAGAAATAGAAGGGACTACTGGGTAACTGATGATAGTTAGCTGGAGCTTCAAAATTAGTGGTGATTAAGAAAAGAACCCCATCCCTGAGGTGAAATCTTCTGGGAAGTGTTTTCTGAGAGCAGAAAGAAGTTGTGTTCCAGAGATAGTCAAGGCTGTACCTGGTACTGCAGCTGGAATTGATAGTGTGCAATCACCCAGGTGTTACAGAATTTGAAAGTCTGCAAGAGTTGTAGAGTAAGCTGAGGCTTGGCACTGTGAGAGGTTAGAAAGACCACTGGTGAAGGTGCAGGCTAAGTTTCAATTGATGGCACAGGAATGAAGGGATTATGCAATGAAGTTGAGGCTGGACATTATGAAGGGAGCCTATGAAAGGCTATTGGTGAAGCCTAATTGTAGTGGAAGACTCATCCTATTGGAGATGCCATCAGTGCCATGGGATGACCCAACCAAGAACAGCAGCAGCAATGGACTGGAATGTAGTCAGTCAGAGCCTAGAGTGCTACAGAGGGAGATGGGACCCAAGCCCTTTAGAGGAGCCCAGAAGATAATGTGTAGATCTCAGACGTTGGACCTAGAAGCTGTGAAGATTGCCTTGCATACATCAAGATGTATCTGAGATATCAGAACCTTGAGGTACCTGCCAAGGAAAGCTGTGAACACAGAGTAGAACCAGCTCAAGAGAATGAAGTTTGTTGCTGCTGAATACCAGATCTGCCAAGAGCAGTCAACAAGGATAAAAGGAATGCACATCAGACATGGAGATTTGAAGTTTGGAGGGTGCCTAGCTGGTTTTCTGGCTGGCTTTGACCCAGTATTTGTAACTTTATTTGTGATTACCATTAAGAGACTGCAAAAATCTCAGAAGAGACTTTGAACTTTTTAACATTGTCATGTTTGTTATAGACTGGAGACTTTTGAAGTTGGATTAAATGTACTTTGCATTATACTATGGCTTGGTATGGGCCTCATAGATTCATGTGTCACAGAGAAAAAGGAGAGAGGTGATGGGAGAATGGGTGGAGAGAAGAAGGTTTATGGGACATATGGAGAGGGGGGAACTGGGAAAGGGGAAATCACTTGGAATGTAAACAAATAATATAGAAATATATATATATATATATATATATATATATATATATATATATATTAAAAATAATCTGCTCCCTGGGGCTCTGCCCTCTTGTGGCCTTCACTGACATCCACATTCATATTCACAAGTTTCTACTAATAACTAAATAACTAAAAAATAACTAATAACTAAAATAGTCTTAAAAAGGATATCAGTGGATCTCACAAGTAGTACTTATCTGAAGTGTATATTTTTTAATAATTCATAATAAACGATATTTTGCATGGAACTAAAAGTACCACATTTAATTTATCCATTTTTCATTTGAGGGAAATTTAATGTTTCCAGTTTGTGGCTATTATGAATAAAGCCACTTTGAAAATACCTGAGCAAGTGTTTCTGTGATAGTATAGTGTGCTCTTTGGGCCCGTGCCCATTAGTGCTATAGCTGGATCTTGAGAGATCATTTCCCAGTTTCCTGAGGAACTATATTGATTTCCATAATGCTTGTACAAGGTTTTACAGCTGCCAGAGATAGAGGGTTGTTCTCCTACTCAGCAGCATGAGCTGTCACTGACGTTATTGATTTTAACCATTGACAGGTATAAGATGGAATCTCAGAGGTGTTTTGATTTGCATTTCCCTGGTGACTGAGGATTTTGAACATTTAAGTGTTTCTCAGCCATTTGGAATTCCTCCATTGAGAATTCTCTTGTTATATGTTTATTCCATTTATAATTGGACTATTTAGTTTGTTGATGACTAATATCTTGAGTTTTTCATGTATTTTATATATTATCCCTCTACTGTATGTTGATTTGTTGAAAATCTTTTCCTATTCTAAAGGCTGCCATTTTATCCTATTGATGGTATACTGTTCTATACACAAGCTATTCAATTTCATGGGGGCCCACTTATTAATCATTGTTTTTAGTACCTGCTCTACTGGTGTTATGTTCAAGAAGTTGTCTTCTATGCCAATGAGTTCAAGCATTTCCCCCATTTTCTCTTCTATAAGTTATACTGTATCTTGTTTTATGATGAGTTCTTCAATCCACTTGGACTTGAGTTTTACATAGGGTAATAGATATGGATCAATTTGCATTCCTCTACAGCTTGAGATCCAAATAGATCAGCATAATTTGTTGAAGGTGTTTTCTTTTCATCATTTTGAATTTCTGTCTTCTGTATCAAAAATCAGGTTTCCATGGGTATGTGGATTTATTGCTGAGTCTGATTTGATTCCACTGATCAATCTGTTTTTATGTCAAACCTATGAGTGTTTTCCCATTAGTTAATTAACTTTACATCCCACTTGCAGCTTCCCCTCCCTTATCCTCCCGGTCTCTCCTCACTTCCCCTCCTACTATCCTTTAATCCCTTCTCAGAAAAGAAGTCTCCCATGTATATTAACCCTCATTGGCATATCAAGTTGCAGTAATAACAGGCATATCGTCTATTGAGGCTGGACAATGCAACCCAATTAGGAGACAGGTAGCTCAGGACAGGCAACAAGTTCACTGACGTGCCATGTTCCTGCATGGTCCCACATGAACACCAAGCTCCATATCTGTTACATATGTGCAGAGGACCTAAGTCCAGCACATCCATGTTCTCAATTTGATGGTTCTGTTCAGTGATTCTGTAGGTTTTCCTGTGGTGTCCTTGACTTCTTGGTTCCTTCAATCCTTCCTCCCTGTCTTCCACAGGATTCCTCAAGGTCTGCCTAATGTTTGACTGTAGGTCTCTGCATCTGTTTCCAGAAGACAGTTGTGCTAGGTTTTTATCTGCAAATATGGCAGAATAACATTACTAGTGTCAGGGTGGGCTTTCTCTCATGTCATGAGTCTCAAGTTGGGTCAGTCTTTGGTTAGCCCCTCTCTCAATTTCTGCTTCATCTTTCTCTTGAACATCCTGTAGGAAGGACAAATTGTGATTTGAAGGTTGTGTGGCTGTATGGGTATTCTCATCCTCCACTGTAAGTCTTTTCTGATGAAAGGAGGTGGCCTTTCCAGGCTCAATATCCTCCATTGCTAGGAGTCTTAGGTAGGGTTACCTTCAGAGATTCCTGGAATTTCCACTGTCCTAGGTTTGTACCTCTTCCCAGAGATGCCCCTGCCTCCCCACAACTGTTTCCAGTCCCCTCTCCCAGTTCTGTTTTCCTCTGTCATCCTCATAATTGATCTCTCCTGTTCCCTTCCCCAAACCCTCCCCAACCCAATCCTTCCCTCTGACCACTTCTATGTCTATTTCAATTCCCTTTCTCAGTGAACTTCAAGCATCACTCCTCAGGCCCTGACAGGAGCCAGCAGGTCAGTCAGTGTGGGAGCCACCACTGGAGGAACGAGGATGATTTTAGGAAAGGCAGAAAGAAGATGCCAGAAACAGGTATGGGAGGGCTGTTGGTGAATACCATGACAGCAGCAAGTGTGTTTTCTCAATGTCTTTTAAAGGCAAGCAACACAAAGCATAACCAATTCCAGGAATATAAACAGTGACCATAAATCCTTATGTGGCAAATTTAAGGTACACCATGTCTATGTTTGACTAAGGCTGTTTCATTCAGACTATGATAGTTTTTCAAGGACATATTCATAAGCAGAGGAACATGTAGACCATAACACATCTTAATTAAAAACAAAGACAGATGTTGGCAGACTCATTCATGATTAATCTCAAGAAATGTTAACTCCAGAAGTGTTTCTCACAGGCCTCTTTGATACTTAGCTTCATTACGTCTGTGGATTGTAGAGTAGTTATCCTGTATGTAGCGGCTTATGTCCAGTCATGAGTACATACCATGTTTGTCTTTCTGTGTGTGGGTTACCTCACTCAGGATGGTATTTTCTAGATTTATTTATTTGCCTACAAATTTAATTGTGTCATTTTTTAAAATAGTTGAGTGATATTCCATTATGTAAATGTACCACATTTTCTTTATCCATTTTTTGGTTGTTTCCAGTTTCTGCTTATTAAGAATAAAGTTACTAAGAACTTAGTTGAACATGTATCCTTATAGTATGATGGAGCATCCTATGGGTGTATACGCAGGAGTGATATACCTGGTCCTTGAGATAGGTCTATTTCCAGTTTTCTGAGATACTACCAAATTGATTTCCAAAAATGCTGTACAAGTTTGCACTCTCATCAGCAATGGATGAGTGTTCCATTTGCTCCACATCTTTTCCAGGATGAACTGTAACTTGAGATTTTTTATCTCAGCCATTTTGATGAGTGTGAAGATGAAATCTTAATCATTTTGATTTGGCCCTATCTGATAACTAAGGATGTACATTTCTTTAAGTGCTTCTCAGCCATTTAAGATTCAACTGTTGAGAATTCTGTTTGGGTCTGTACCCCATATTTTCTTTTTTTTATTCAATATATTTTTTATTTACATTTCAAATGATTTCTCCTTTTCTAGCCCCCCACTCCCTGAAAGTCCCATAAGCCCCCTTCTCTCCCCCTGTCCTCCCACCCACCCATTCCCACTTCCCCGTTCTGGTTTTGCCGAATACTGCTTCACTGAATCTTTCCAGAACAAGGGGCCACTCCTCCTTTCTTCTTGCACCTCATTTGATGTGTGGATTAAGTTTTGGGTATTCCAGTTTTCTAGATTAATATCCACTTATTAGTGAGTGCATACCATGATTCACCTTTTGAGTCTGGGTTACCTCACCTAGTATGATGTTTTCTAGCTCCATCCATTTGCCTAAGAATTTCATGAATTCATTGTTTCTAGTGGCTGAATAGTACTCCATTGTGTAGATATACCACATTTTTTTGCATCTACTCTTCTGTTATTTCATTTTTTTAAATTTATTCACTTTACATCCCACTCTCTACTCCCCTCCTGGTCACCCCATCCGAAATCCTCCATCCCCTGCCACTTCTCCTCTGAGCAGGTGGGGTTTTCTCAGGGTATCCACTTATTGTGGCCCAAATCTGAGAGGCTAGGGACTTCCTTTCCCACTGAGTCTCTCTTCTATTCTTCCATCTCTTTAAATAAACCCTCTTTTTTCCCTATCATTGTTTTTACTTGTTTTGTGTGTCTATCAAGGTGTACCATGTAATGCACATGAAGGCAAGAGGACAGGTTGGTTTCTCCTTTACAGTGTGATTCGTGGAGACTCCACTCAGTCAGGCTTGACAGGAAGGCCCTTTACCAGTTGATGTTTCTTTATTGGAGCTGGTGCAGTTATCCAGTCTGGGCTTCAGTTTGTTTTTAAGATTTTGTTTTTAGGCATGTCTGTGCACCTGTGCAATGTGTGAGTGCAGGTGCCCATATAAATCAGAGGTGTTGGTCTCCCCTTCGAGTTGGAGCCAGAATGCAGATAGGACCTCTGTATCTTATGGTTTTTAGCTTGTGGCTTTGTAGGACTCCTAAAAGTAGATAGAGGTCTGACTCTTTTGTCTGCTCTTGAGACCCATTTGCTTCTACAGAGCTGCTTTACCAAGTCTTGGACTGGGAAAAATGGAAGGAGAGGCTATGATCAGGCTGTATTGTATTTAAGAATACAATACATTTAAAATGTATATACATGAGTTTTGTGTTTTACCTTATTACATATGAATTCAAAAGAAGACAACAATAATTAAATAAGAAAGGACCTATACTCTATAATGTCCTAAATGTGGCCAAGATGAAGGACTTTTGCCCACCCCAAAAGTGCATTTGAGGAAATTGGAACAGGAGATAAGCCACTGAGTTGCCATGACTTCTGTTATTTGTATTTTAGCTGTTATTAATTTAAGGCAATTTCATATATTGTATATTTACCCATGAACCCTTCTTCATCTCCCTCTTCCTTAGTGTGCCTATTTTTAAGCAGATGTTCTGGTGCTCTGGCTCTTATGATGTACCTGCCTCTTCTGCAAGGATTCCTGAGTGTTACATATAAAGATGTTGTATTGTAGATATATCAAGAGATGTTTTATGACTGGAATGTAAACTTTCAGGATATTGGGGAATTCAGAGAGTCTTCAGAATTCTGTACATGACTTAAATGTTACCCCAACATTTGTTTCTCTTTTTCTGATAGAAATGAGTGCATTAGAAACACAAAACACCTCATCCCGTTTGACCTTATTGTTTCTGTGTTGAGATCTCATTGAACTCCATGATTGTTGATTACTCTTCTCAAATACCTGGTGCTGGCCAAGTAGTCATCACATGTCATTTCTTATGTATAATGTCTTCTTAATCAGTCTTGTCTTTTCCAAAGAAATATTTTAAATATGATTCCTAAAGGGACACCTTAAGTTCTCAGGTCTCCGTATAGTCCTTGGTGTAATATGCTGGT
Source organism: Apodemus sylvaticus (assembly GCF_947179515.1). Taxonomy (NCBI): domain Eukaryota; kingdom Metazoa; phylum Chordata; class Mammalia; order Rodentia; family Muridae; genus Apodemus; species Apodemus sylvaticus. The sequence goes on from NW_026263398.1 coordinate 48,297, forward strand.
TAGAGCCTAGGCATCATACAAGTCAAAATTTATGTGAACAAAGAAATCGTCAATGTGCCAGGGGTGTGGGGGCTGGGGGGGGGAGGCTATTTCTAAGTTTGAGTCCAGCATGGAAACCCTGTCTTGAAAAACCAAAAAAGAGGCAGAGAGAGAGAGAGAGAGAGAGAGAGAGAGAGAGAGAGAGAGAGAGAGAGAGAGAGAGAGAGAGAGAGAGAAGAAAGGTCAATGCAGTAAAATCTTATCTATATGCTGGGAAATTAAGAAGTGTAACTTAAGCCGGGAGGTGGTGACTCAGGCCTGTAATCCCAGCACTCTGGGAGGCAGAGGCAGGTGGATTTATGAATTCGAAGCCAGCCTGGTCTACAGAGTGAGTTCCAGGACAGCCAGGGCTATGCAGAGAAACCAAATCCAAAAGACCAAAATCTAGAAAAAAAAAACAAATCCAAAAGACCAAAAAAAAAAAAAAAAAAGAAAGAAAGAAAGAAAGAAAGAAAGAAAGAAAGAAAGAAAGAAAGAAAGAAAGAAAGAAAGAAAAAAGGAAAGAAAAGTAAAGAAAGAAATGTAACTTAGATTATGCCTTTCGGAACAACATGAGACAGAGGGAACTATACTGGCTAACCCAAGGGAAGGAAAAAATTTGAGAATTCATTTCTGAAAGTCTAAGATGATTAAATAAAGTAGTCTTGGATGGACATTCCAATCTAGTGCACAGGACACTCTAGCAAACCACCAATGAAAAGTTTCCAGAAGAGGATTGAAGCTGTGAATGTCAGAAAACATTTGTGTGCTCTCAGACTGGAAAAATATTCAATATTTAAAACTGTTTTATGTTGGGGACAATTAGTTAAGATTTTTCAAGTGTGTCCCCAACAAAAAAGAGCTATAAAATAATGAAAGTGAAAGATGGGGGGAAACTCACTTTTGTTTTTTTCTAGAAAAAAAAAATCTCTTCTCTCTGAATGATGAGAGCATGGTTCTTTCACAGATGGTAAATAATTATATTTGTTTATATAAAATTGGGATTCAAGCTTTTATTGATCAACAAATCTGCCTACAGTACATCTCTGTGCCTCTACTTGACACCACTAAGTTAGAATCACACAGATACATAATAATATAATAGTCCTGGAATCCTACTTTGTATCCTAAGCACACTTAAAAGTTCTAATTCTACAGTAGATTCTTGATTCTAATGAGCAATTCTAACAAATATGTAAAAACAAATGAAAAGCAGTAACCACTGTGAAAGTAAGTGTTCTGGGAGGAACATGTTGACCACAGATATGAAGCAAGCAGTCACCCATCTTTTACATTTAATATCATTATAATATTTGTCTTGGGGTTTTACTGTTGTCAACAGACCTCATGTCCAAGTCAAGTCTTAAAAAGGACAATATTTAATTGGGGCTGGCTTCCAGGTTCAGAGATTCAATCCATTATCATCAAAGTGGGAGCATGGCAACATCTAGGCGGGCAGGGTGTAGGAAGAACTGAGGATTCTTTGTTTATTGCTGTTGTTGGTTTATCGAGACAGGGTTTTTTCTGTGTAGCCCTGGCTGTCCTGGGAGAGCTGAGGATTCTACATCTTCATCTGAAGGCTGCTAGTGGAAGAATGGCTTCCAGTCAGCTAGGCTGAGGGTCTTAAAGCCCCTAACCACAGTAACACACATATTCCAACATGGCCACAACTTCTAATAGTGCCACTCTCTAGGCCAAGCATATACAAACCATCACAATATTTAATCACAATTAATAGTGGACACATTACCATATAAAAGCACTAGCATACTAGATACAGCTTCCTATGATCATGTGTAGGCAGTACAGTAGTAAGGCCTGACAGTGCAATGGAAAGTTTCAGGGCAGTAGCTGTATATGAGGGAACTCTTGGTTACATCCAGGAAACTCAAACATCCACCCTCAGAATCAAGGAACACGCCAACCCAGCCAGCTGGTTTCTCTAAATAGTGGTGATGAAATGTTGGGCCGGTAGTGAGGAGACTGTAATGATCACCATCCTTCAAACACACTAGAAGAAATGCTCCTTCAGATCCAATCTCAAAGTTTTTCTTCTTTAACCAGACACTGTCACAAACCCCTACAGCCCATTGCTCATGGTCCTTCAAATCCAGCTCCCAGTAATGTTTTCCAGTGGTGAAGCTCTCTGCTCCCCAGGAAGCACGATAGGATCCAGGCATAGCCAGAACTGGATTTTCATTGCTAGATTTAGAGGTGAATCTTCTGACATCAAAAACTACACTTGGGAGGCAGTTGTATAAGACTAAATTTTGAAAGAAAATTTTCACTGTAGGAAGAGACAAAATTTTAGTTAAGCCAGGCGGTGGTGGCACACTCCTTTATTCCCAGCACTTGGGAGGCAGAGGCAGCGGATTTCTGAGTTCGAGGCCAGCCTGGTCTACAGAGTGAGTTCCAGGACAGCCAGGACCACACAGAGAGAAACCATGTCTCAGAAAAACCCCAGGAAAACAAACAAACAAACAAACAAACAACAAAACCAACATCAAAAAAAGAAAGAAATTTTAGTTAAAACAAATATGTTTACATTTGTCGAGAGAGAGAGAGAGAGAGAGAGAGAGAGAGAGAGAGAGAGAGAGAGAGAGAGAGAGGTCCCTAGAGATTTCCTGGGTTTTAAAAATAGAAAGTCTAAGACTGAAGGGTAGCTATAGCCCAGATAAATCAAAGTCAAGAGGTTTCCCAAAGAAACAGAATGAGCACAAAATGAAAACCTTTTTTTGAAAATCTGGAGAAGCAGCAGAGGTAGAAGCCACAGCACAGTTCTATCAGGGGCTTTAGTTACAATAGGCAAACAAGCTGTGTGCAATGCAATGAGGACCCCCTGAGGGCTGTACCCCTGAGTCTCCTTGAAAAGTTATTCCTAAGTCCCAGGTCATGATTGTTTTCATCTTACGGTTTTGAATTTCATCCCACTATGCAGATTCGTAACAAAGTATGCATTAGAAGTTGTTCCCTAGTAGCAAGCTTCTACATTTAACTAAACCCTGGTTCCTCTGATATTCTTTCCCTGTGATGTTACAATCCATATTTTGATCTCCCAGTATGATTCAGACTGCCCCATGTCTTATCAACTTGTTTTATTTTTATTGCCTGTGATATATGACTTTGTCTGTTTGTTTTATTTTCTTCTTTTTTGTGATAATTTCTGCAGTTTCTTTGACATAGGATTTCTTGCTATATACCCTTGACTGGCATGGAACTCACTATGTCACTCTCTTTGGCCTCAAACTCTTGGGCAATCCTCCTTATGCCATATTTTTAATATTGGGGTTACAAGTGGATGCCACTATATCTTGTGAATTTTTAAACTATGGAGTATAATACACTTTAAAAATTCAACTGATAGGTGAGCATGAATTCACATGTCTTTAACTAAAGCATTTTGGAGCCAAAGGCAGGTGGATCTCTGTGAGTCTGAGCCCAGCCTGGTTTACAGAGGTAGTCGCAGGATAGCTAGGGTTACAAAAATAAATAAGGTCTCCAAAATAAAATAATCAATTGCTAAAATATTTAATGGAAAACATACAAATATTTTAAGCGCTTAATATATGTTAAACTGTCCCGAATTAATTGTTCTGTGTGTCTAAAGGAACAAATGAAACTACATTTTTCAGCCTGAACAATGTACATTATTAATCTTTATTTCATTAATCTTTGTTTGTAAAATGACTGTCTGCCTAAATATGATTATAATCATGCCTTAACTAAACATATCTTTTTAGGGAATTAAAATATTCATTGTAAAAACTTATCTGACTGTTGAAGGGCACCTCTGGTCATTATATCAGTGCTGACACTCACCTTGGAAGTACTTGAACCTTTAAGTCAACCCAGTATTGGGTTGGGCACTGAGTTTTGGTTTCATACCCTGTGTCATCAGGCTCGGCTGCACTAACTCACTCCTGCAAGGAGAAGACATTGATAGGCATGTGCTACAGATATCACCCCAGTGATGAGGATAAATCTTCACTCAGTGCCAAGTATTAAAACCCTTGTCACATAACCTGACAACTGAAGTTCAATTTCAGGAACCCATGGTGAAAGAAGAGGACAGGCTCCTGAGAGTGCTTCTGTGTCCCGCACACATGTGCACTCACATAGGTATTCCTAACAAACCAAATTAATAAAAGGAATCAACTGAACATTTTTCACACAATATTTTCTGGTATTAAAGAAACCCCATGGTCAGGAGACAGGGTGGCTTCCTCTTAGATGCTCTTTCTCAATCCCTTCCTGTTACCAACCTTTTTCCTATGCTTCCAGCCCCTTTCTTCTACTACCAGGAAAGTACAGCCCATGGGCCTCAATGATTAGGATTTGAAAATGACAAATTTTAGTTCAAGACCATTACATACACTGCTTCATTCATAGAGAAAAAGAAAAGACACTGTCTAGTAACGCCAAACAGGCATCATATCCATGAACACAATCCCAAACCCATCATCCATAAACAACTAAGTATTTTCTATATAAAGTATATTTGTACATTGCTAAGAGGGCTTATTCAGCTTCGTAACATAACTCAGGGTATCCTGGCTTACACTGAGGATTAAACTTACCTTCTGAACAAGTCATCCAAATCCTGCAAACAAAACAAGAGTTTAGATATCTGAAGGAACAGCCCACAATGTCGTTATATATATATATATATACATACATAGCTTTTTTGAGATTTATTTATTCATTTGATGTATATGAGTACATTCTTGCTCCCTTCAGACACACCAGAAGAGGGCATCAGATCCCATTACAGATGGTTGTGAGCCACCATGTGGCTGCTGGGAGTTGAACTCAGGACTGCTGGAAGAGCAGTCAGTGCTCTTAACCACTGAGCCATCTCTCCAGTCCATAAAGTTTTATATATAAAGATAATTGCTAGTTGTCACTACACCGATTCATCTTGCAAATGTATTTTCATGCCCCAGGGTAAGGCCAATGACATGAATTAGCACATGGAATGAATTCTTAATGAAATCAGGCTGTGAGAATATTTGAGAACCATATGGGTAGGAGTTATACACTGCTTTGTAACCCACAGCTGTCTGCAAAGAGGACTTTTTTGATCTTGTACATAAAGCATGGGATACTCTCATTAAAGATACTTTAAAACTGAGGCCTAAGCCCTACATGGTGCTTCATATCTGTAACTCTAGAATTTTGGGTTTAGGTCTCAGAAATCCTGTGAATCTGAGGCCATTGTGCACCAATACAGAAGAACATATATCTGCCAGGAGGTGGTGGCACACGCCTTTAATCCCAGCACTTGGGAGACAGAGGCATGTAGATTTCTGAGTTCGAGGCCAACCTAGTCTACAGAGTGAGTTCCAGGACAGACAGAGCTACACGAGAGACCCTGTCTCAAAAACACAAACAAAAACAAAAGAAAAGAAAGAAAGACAGTAGAACATAGATCAAATCCCCCACCTCCCAAAGAAATCTCAAAATTACAGCTTTCAAAAAGAACAAACTTTCAGTAGACTACTTTAAAAGTGTACTAATATCCAAGTAGAGGCAAAATGGAGTGTTTTGTAACAAGAATCACTTAATTTGGGGTTTCAATGAAGCAAGCTACAAAGACAAAAAAATTAGGTATTCAAAGGAGAAACTTCTGACACAATGTCAGCAAGCTTGCTCTTTTTAGGTTATTACAGAAATTATCTCTCCAGACTTTTCTTAAAACCTGATAATAAGTAGAGGGGATATAGAAAGGGATCTCACATGTAACAGTCATAGGTGTGGCCTCAGATGATAAAGCTGTTTCAAGCCCTCTTCCATGCTTACCTGCAGCAACACCTCATATGACTTCTGAGACACCACCGCCTTCAGCTCCTGATATATTTCTATTAGTTGACTCCTCTTGTGGAACATCATGGCTTCACTTTTCTTGAACTCCTCTAAAATAGTGTTGCTTTGATTTTTCATACACACCATATATTGATTCTCTTCTTCTTCGAGGGATGGATGTAGTTTGCTATACTCTGACCTGATTATTTCCCCCCGTAGGGTCACATAGTGCTGAAGGAAAAGGGACATCCTAGATCACATCTGAAGAGTATTTTCTCCTCTCCACTGAATTCTTCTATGTTTAAATTCACCTACAGGATCCTGTCAGGGTGCTGCACACACTGATTTTCTCTCCCCACATTTCAGAAAATGTAAATCATTTGATTTTATACATTTCTTCATTATTATTAGAGGAAGCAAACAAATCCATCCTTTTTTCCCTTACCATTTTCATCTATTAATTGAGATTCTGAGATATCTGGAAAAAAAGGTTTTGATTGATACAATGTTCACTCAAAAAAGCAACAGAAGCAAAATTAGGCAGATTTGTGAGTTTAAGGGCAGCCTAATTTACAGAGTAAGTTCCAGGACTGTCAGGGCTAAACAGAAAAACCATGTATCAAAAACCAAAAAAGAAAAAAAAATGCAACTTTGTACATACATTGTAACTGAAATTCCAAGTGGAGTCATAGAGTCTGATGTACTCTGCTAAACACTCAGAAAATCGTCCATTAATATCAATGTTTTCCCTTTTTAAAAAGGATTTAATATCAAACTTCTCTGCCACACAGCCAGGCCTTTCTGTGTTCAAAATTGGATTTTGCCTTTAAGAATTTAAGGTTAACATAACAGAATTTCCTAGCATCACTTTGCATGTATGACCCTCAGATTGTGAATGACCAACTTTGCAAGATATCTGCATCTGGTTGACTTTACACATCATTCTCATACCCACCAACCACTGAAAGATTGTTCTCCTCTCTGCATTTAGAGTCTCCTGCTGTTCGTGGATCTTCTTCAATAAAGATGCCATTTTATTTTCAAGTTTCACCTGTAATAAATAAATAAAAGTAAATAATTATATAAGTAAATAAATGAATATCATCCTTACATAAATAATGAGTTACCTGATGACAAACTCTAGCACTGAACACAATTACTTTAGAGAGGGTAGAAGAAGAATCACAGTGCTGTTTCTGTTTTATTTTAATAACTATGGAACTTTAGATTTCAGACTATAGAATTACAAAACACAACCACCCTGTGCTCAAGTAAAGTGATGGACTGTAATTGATGATTGTCTGGATAATCAGCATCTGACTGGGATCCCCAGATGCTTCTAACCACCTCATTCCAATGTACTTTTGGGATTTTAGTCTCATGTCTGTTTTTAAAGCAGTTTATAAAGATGTAAATTTATGATGATTATACTTTTCAATGACAGGAGCATAATGAATCATGAAACTAAAAATGGTATTTATACTTCTGCACCTGTCATGAAATGTTTATATTTTATCGTCATTCCTCATTCTTTGTTTAAAAACTGGCAAGATTTGTAGCACAGTGGATTCCTCATAATCAGGACAAGCCTCTCCATATGGTCTGCTAAGCGTCCCTCTCTCAAGCTCTCATTTTTTTCAGAAATATCACTTACCATTTGTGTACAAACGTGCACTCCCATGATGCAGTGTCTCTGACCTCTGTGAATCTGGGAGTCAGAACACAATTGACAGAGGAGGACCCTGCTCTCACCAGAGAATGTTGTCTTTCTCTCCTTGTGGATCATGCACTTTTGATCCTGAGAATGCAAATACTTCATGAGCCTGTTTTTTTCTCACAGCAGATACCAGGTAACAGATAGTGATGTTATTTCTGAATGTCCCGTAGGATGGTTGCCTACATATAGGGCAGAGGTCAGGGATTCCAACATCTTCTGAAGAAAGGATGAGATAGGCCTTGCAGAAGGTATGGCCACACCTTAAGAAGACTGGATCCATAAAGAAGCCCCAGCAAATGAAGCAGGTGAGCATTTCCTGGGGGGTTTGCAAAATGTCTGACTCCATTTTTCTGAGGGGGGGGAAGTAGAATTATTATTATTGGACCAAAGAGGAGCAAGAGACTAGACAAAATGTGATTCAACTTGTGGTTAAATTTTGATTGTGGCAATAAATACAGACTTATTTTGTTTGCCCAACAACTTTTCCATACATATTGCCTGATGTGACACTATTCTAGATCTACCATCTACATTCCTCCTATAGACTTCAGACCACATTGGTATGTTTTCAAAGGCCAGAGACATTCCTCTCCAATGTTATAGAGAAAAAAATACCACATGGAGGAGTGATCTAAGTCCATCTGCTCCTTTCACTGCAGGCATGTGAGTAAATAGCTCTTTCCTTTGTTGTCTATCCAAGAAAATGCACACGACTTCATGCCTTCTCTACTGAATACTTTTGTTTGTTATCTGACTTTTACTTTCTTACTCAGATTCCACTGCCCCAACCCTTGAATTTTCATGGGAAATATCACTCACTTCTCTTCTTTCTGCTACAAACTGCCTAAAAGAATCAGAATTTATGCTTCCATCTACTTCAAGGATATCATGGTAAGGAAGAAATGGTGGTGGGAGCTCAAGGCAGCTGCTCTCCTGAGTTCCAAAATCCGGAGGCAAAGAGCAAAGGAAAGCTTGCTCTTCAGCTCCCCTTCCCCCTTTTTCTTCATTGGAGCCCTCAATCCATGGCTGGAGGAAAGATCTCATCAGCATTTAGTGTGGTTCTTCCCAACTGAATGAATCTAATCCAATAGATTTTCAAAAATATATCAGGTCATTTCTTTCTATTTTTTTCTGAGACAGGGTTTCTCTGTGTAGCCTTGGCTGTCCTGGAACTCACTCTGTAGAACAGTCTGGCCTGGAAATCAGAAATCTGCCTGCCTCTGCCTCCCAACTGCTGGGATTACAGACGTGCACCACCATGCCTGGCTTATCATGTCATTTCTAAAGCAATCCTGCTACCCTCACGTTGAACACAAGGGGAATTCTTTTTTTAATGATTTATTTATTTATCATTATAATGATATGATAAATAAATTTATCTTCAGACACACCAGGAGAGGGCATTGGATCCCCATTAGAGATGGTTGTAGTTGCTGGGAATTGGACTCAGGACCTCTGCAAGAGCAGTCAGTGCTCTTAACTGCTGAGTCAGGCCATCAGCCCAGGGGCAATTCTTTGTAGATTCTTGTTTACTTCCCCAAAACACAACTCCAGCCTAGAGTTTGTGGGAAGAAATCTTGAGGTGTAAATGAAGCACTGGCATCTATGTGAGACTTGGTTATCTGACCAGCAGGTATGCATTTCCCATCTCTTTTAACGTTTACATGTAGAAATAATCTCATCCCAGGTGGTGCATCCCTTAAATCCAAGGCAGCACTTTTGAGGCAGAGGCAGGCACATATCTGAATTCAAGGCCAGCCTGGTCTACAGATTCAGTTCCAGGATAGTCAAGGATATACAGAGAAACCCTGTCTTGAACCCCACCCCACCCCACCCCCCAAAAAGAAGAATAGAAAAGGAAAAAAAGTAAAGAAATAAAAGGGAGAAGAAAAGAAAAGGAAAGAAAGAAAGAAAAGAGAGAGAGAGAAAGAAAGAAAGAAAGAAAGAAAGAAAGAAAGAAAGAAAGAAAGAAAGAAAGAAAGAAAGAAAGAAAGAAAGAAAGAAAGAAAAAGAGAGAAAGAATCTCAGTTTGATTGAGGCAAGTTTTGACAAAATAATTAAGCTTCTGCAGTTGGACACAGAGTGAATCAAATGGCTTTAGCTGGTGGTTCTTGGTCTTCAAATTCCAATACTAATATTGTCAACAATTAGATTAGCAAAAACATTGGGACTCTAAAGCTGCCTTGCTTAATTTAGGTAATGGTCATGTTTTCCTTTTCTTTTTTCGATTGTTTGTTTTTGTTTTTTCTGTACATTAGACATTTCACTACAAAACAAGAACACAGAGATAACCCAGAACAAACACAGAAATGAAAAATTGAACCAGATTTTAAACAAAATGTACTCTTATGAATAAGAGAGTGGTTAGTTTTCTCTGCTTTAACTACATGTAACCTTCCAATCTAACATTCCCAACTCTAGTAGGAATAGCCAGTTCTACCATCATGGTACACTTAAGTACCAATTTATATTGTGAGATTTCCCTCCTATAATTTACAACAGAATAAATATTAAAATTCTTTTGCTGAAAATTGAGTTTTTACTTCTATACTTTTCTAGATATATTTAAATTCTGATGTCTTAAACCATTCAGAGCTTTTGTTAAGCATAGAATGCTCTTGAAATATTTTAGAGGCAGTTGTGGTGGAGCACGCCTGTAATCCCAGCACTTGGGAGGCAGTGGCAGGTGGATTCCTGAGTTTAAGGCCTGTCTGGTCTACAGAGTGAGTTCCAGGACAGACAGGATTACACAGAAAAACCCTGTTTCAAAAAAAAAAAACCAAAACAAAACAAAAAAGGAAAATAATATTTTAGAATTTAGACAACATACAAAATTGAAAAGTATAATGAAACTATCTCTCAATACAAAATTGAAAAGTATCATGAAACTATCTCTCAATACATCAGATCAATTAAAATGTGCATAATGATAAATTTAAAATTATTTATAACTTTAACCCACATTATATCCCAAGAAAGAAATCCAAATGTAAACTGAGTCAGGTTTTGCTGAATGACAAAATACAACTAAGCTAACACCTGTTTGTATTTAGCTAAAAATAGGGACTATGAAGGAATTATCTCTTGTAAATTGTGCACTTACCCAAGCAATTATCCCAGAGCTCATCAATGCTTGGTAGCAATACAATACTAGCTCAGTCCTGAGATCAGATCCTCAGAGTACAGGGGTCTAGCAGTATCTGGACTTGAAGGTTGAAAACACACTATATCTGATCTGAAGTAGAATGAAGCTGGTGGGCCCTAGGACTGTGCTTTGAGTCTCAAAGGACCATGCCCACTTCCTCCCATGGTAGCTTTTACTAATGCTTCCAATGGGTGAAATTCTCTAAGTGGGATTTTCTAAATGGATGGAAGGTTGGACTAACACTTTGGCCAATCTCCACAAGCAAGTTTCTCCCAAGGAATTTCCTGAATCACTGTTTAGCTGGGTGTGGTAGCTCACACCTTTACCCATAGTCCAAGGAATTCGAATGCTGAAGCAGGAAGATTTTTTAGTTCAAGGACTGCCTAAAATATGCAGTGAGAAATTTTCTAAGAAAAAAATAGTAATTTTACAACAATGTTTTACTGTAACTATATTTTGTGCAGTATGCTCATATTTTGCTTTTCATTGCTTAACAGGTGGTGGCGCCATTAATCTCTGATTCTAGCAAATATCAACATGAATATATTGTCAGTTCTTTGGGGATGTGTTACAACTTCTTTTGCTCATATTAATCTCAACTGCTACTTCTTCTAAGTCTACCCCATTTACTTAAAGGAGGAAAATGCATGAATCTCCCTCTATTTATTTTGACCGTGTATAGTATCATTAGACTTCAAAGATGCCTAGCTCCCCATCTTCAGTTCACATTAACCAGACAGTTAGTTATGTGTTAATGTTGTAGATGTGAAATAACTAGGAACCTTCTCAGGTTTTTGCCTGCTTTACACCTGGAAGGTGTATTTTTTAATATGTTCTTAGTTAAAATAAAATGCTATAATTTTCCCTCTCCCTTCCTTTCTTACAGGTCCTTCATAGAGGTGGCTACCAGAGCTTTGGCTAGTATTTTAGGTAGATTCTCAAAGCTCAAAGTGTCAGGGTTTGGGTAGTTTTTCCCTACTCAAATAAGTCAGTCAAGAGGAGAAAAAATCCTAACAAGAAAAATTCCAGGCACTTGAGTTATTCTTAATTCCAGATGTAGTCAATTTACTACCAAGAACTGCCATCACAAGGGCTGTTGTATTGGGTGATCAGTTAGAAAGCTTATCCCTGATACAAGCTAATTTTTTGTCTAGATGTCAGAGCTAAGGTCTTCACTTCAGCAGCCAAAGAGCAGAGAATCAGAATACCTGCCCTTACTCACTCCCTTCTTTTATTCCTGTGTGCCAAATCTATTGGATGGATGCTCACAGGATGGCTCTTCCCTCTTGTTCTCTGAAAGGCCCTCATAGATATATCTAAGGGAATAGCGTGTTGATTCCTAGGCACTTCTTTTTTGTCATTGAAATTAAATTTTTCAGCTGGGCAGTGGTGGCGCATACCTGTAATACCAGCACTATGGGAAGCAGAGGCAAGCAGATTTTGGAGTTCGAGGCCAGCCTGGTCTACAGAGTGAGTTCCAGGACAGCCAGGGCTCTACAGAGAAACCCTGTAAAAATACAAAAACAAACAAACAAACAAACAAAAATTTTCTCATGAACTGGGGCTTCCCAGTCACAGATGCCCATTATTGGGTTAGATGCACTGCATACAACAAATTCCTTTAATATGTAGAGACATTCCATAATTTCTCTAACTCTAGAGAACCCTGACTGATATGGACATTGGTACTGGGGACTAGGGTATTACTGTGATAAGCTTTTTCATGTTTTTGGAGGAATGTTGATTTGGTGACTTTGGATGTGGATAGCAGTGATGTGCTTTAAGTTGGGTTTAGTGAACCATTCTAGTAGGAATATGAAGACATTGGTGCTTAGGGTGATTTGAACTGTGGGAGAAGGATCTCAGTATGAGGCATAGAGGTTGCTCTTGTGATATTTAGTGAAAAAAAACAAAGTGCCTGCCTTTTGCCCTAGGGCTTTTCTGTTTGTTTTTGGTTTTGGTTTTTTGAGGGTTTTTTTTTTTTGCCCCAGTTTTAAGAGTTTGCCTGAGAGTAGGTTGAAGAGACTCAGATTAATCGCATTGACAAAGGAATGCTCACGGGGCAGTGGTGCCACAGGCCTTTAATCCCAGCACTCGGGAGGCAGAGGCAGGAGGATTTGTGAGTTCTAAGCCAGCCTGGTCTATAGAGTAAGTACCAGGACAGCCAGGACTATACAGAGAAACCCTGTCTAGAAAAAACAAACAAACAAACAACCCACCCACCCCCAAATACAAAAGACAAATGAAGTCTCAAAAATACCCAGAATAGACTTTGTTCTCTGTTTAAGTTTCATTAAGAGTGTTTTGAACAAGTATAGCAAACTTTGAAAGAAAAAACATAAACTGTATTACACAAGTATTAAAGAGGCATTGAGAGACCCCAACTTAATGTTTTTAGACCCCTAAACAACTAGTCCAGCATGAAGTAACTTGTTTTTCTGCTTTCAGCTTGAGAAAGCCCACCCTATTCTAGTTCCAATGTTTAACTATACAATGCCCCAAAGGCATTTGCTCCAGATAATCTCTAACCTTCCTTAATGCATAAACTATTGCCTGACTTCCTCATTCTGTAGTTCCCCATTCCATGCATAATTTGTCCTCTACCCTTTGCCTTGCTTGGGATTTTTGTCTTCTACTTTGTCCTCCACCCCTTGCCGTCTGATTTTTCTTCTTTAAATACCCCTGACTACAGTTGCACGGGGTCCCACAGTCCTCTATCCCTGCGCAGTGTACGACTGTGGACCTCAGAGTCTCTGGAATAAAAATTCTCCTGCTATTGCATCAAGACTGTTTCTCGGAAGTGAAAGGGGTGACACGTTTGGAAACGTGGGGTGCTAGGGCACCCTTTGTTTTGGGGGGTCTTACATTTTCTTGGTGCATGGGCCGGTGCTACTATCCTTCACACGTGAGAAGAGACTTGGAGGTTAAGAGGATGCCCACTAGAATGTGTGTGCCAGCCGCTGTCACAGACACCTTAGGCAATATGTGCATCTGTGTGCCTATGACAATACAGCAGGAGCAGCAGGAGGTCCTGAGTTCAATTCCCAGAAACCACATCCAGAATGAGATCTGATGGCCTCTTTTGGGGTGGCTGGAGACAGCTAGAGTGTATTTACATATAATAAAAAATAAATCTTTAACAAAGATGTCTGTTTTACAGATAATGCAATATTAAGAATTGTTTCTAAGGGAACAAGCAAACAAATAAATGAATTATATGTTGTTATAACTTTTGAAACTACTAGAGCCAACCACTTGTGTGGAAGGAAACAGCACGCAATTCATGTTACAAGTCGGGGATGTGTAAGCCTGACATTTCTCTTGAGGTTCCCAAATGTTGAAGAAGTTTAAGAATGGCCCATGTATGAGCTGTCCTTGGGCATGTACATAGCTTTCTTTCTGGAAGACCTTTTTCTTTCTTTTCTTTTTTAAATATGGATTCTTCACTTTACATTCAATTTGCTGCCCACTCCTCTCAGTTCCCCTCACAGAGTCTCTCCTTCCATACCCCTTCAGCTTCTACTCTGAGCGGTGGAGAACTTCCCTTGCCTATCCCCTGCCCTGGCACATCAAGTCACTACAGGGCTAGGCACATCCTCTCCCACTGGAGCCACACAAGGCAGCCCAGTTAGGGCAACAGAATCCTCTGTTAGGTAACAGAATCAGGGATAGTTCCTGCTTTAGACGTTTGGAGTCCCACATTAAGACCAAGCTGAACATCTACAATATATGTGGGCAGGGGGTGGGGGGCCTGGTAGAGCTGATGTATGTTATTCTATTGATGGTTCAGTCCCTGGGAAGACCTAAGGGTCCAGGGTAGTTGACACTGTTGGTCTTGTGGAATCTCTATCTCTTCCAGGTCCCTCTTTTCTTCCCCCAACTTTCTTTGCTCATTTCTTAGAATGCACACCCCAAAATCACATCCCCTCGAGCCTCCTTCCCAAATTCTTGACGTCCTTCCTAAATTATTTATGTATTCAAATCCAGTGAGTCCAAACAGTGTAGTACCCATATGTGGATGTGGGGTGACCTATGAATCTTTTGTTACCTCACTTCCCTGGTTCTGCAAACCACAGGACTGGTCGTTCTTCTAAGCCTGACAATTCCTATGGTTCTCTGGATGTAGCTTTAAGAGTGCTCACTTTTGGGACTCTAGCACCACTCTCATGACATCACTTGGGGTATGTTTGGTGTTAGTAACAGAAACATAACTATGGTTTTATCTTGGGGACATTACTCACATAATTGAGTAAGAAGACAAGAATAGATGTAGGAGAGGTCACACATTGTGTCCTTCAAAAAGATATAATTAAGCAGGGTGATGGCACACAGTTCTAATGCCAGCACCAACCACAAAGGAAGGCTTATTTCTACGAGTTTGAGGCCCGCCAGATTTATATACCAGGTAAGGTCCATTCCAGCCTATGCAACATCTACTCCAACAAAAGAACAGATCCCAATAGTGCTACCCTCTGGGATAGGCATATTCAAACCATCACATAGGCTTGTTCAAACACATGAGTCTCTAAGGACCGTACCAAGTCACAGTATAATACAAAATATATTTAATCCAACTTCAAAATCTCCAGTCTATAGTAGTTTTGACAATATTAAAAAGTTCTAGATCTCTTCTGAGATTTGTGCAGTCTC
Source organism: Apodemus sylvaticus (assembly GCF_947179515.1). Taxonomy (NCBI): domain Eukaryota; kingdom Metazoa; phylum Chordata; class Mammalia; order Rodentia; family Muridae; genus Apodemus; species Apodemus sylvaticus. Next base: position 63,629 of record NW_026263398.1, read on the forward strand.
TTAACTGTAATTCTGAATAAACTTATAAATACTGGCCCAAAGCAAGACAGAAAACCAGTTGGGCACCCTCCAAACTTCACGTCTCCATGTCTGATGTCAAATCACTCTTCACATCTCCAATTCCCTTCATCCTTATTGACTGCTCTTGGCACCTCTGGTATACAGCAGCAACAAACTTTACTCTTTTGAGCTGCTTCTACTCTGTGTTAACAGCTTTCCTTGGCAGGTACCTCAAGGTTCTGACATCTTGGAACTTCACAGCTTTTTGTTCCAATGTCTGAGATCTACACATGATCTTTGAGGCTGCTCCAAAAGGCTTGGGTTCTATCTCCAGTTCTTCCCTCTTTAGCGCTCTAGGCTCTGGTTGACTCCCCTCCACGCCATGGCTGCTGATATTCATGGTGCAGTCAGCCGATGGTACTGGAATCTCCAATATGATGGGTCTTTTTGATGGTTTGTATACGATTGGCCCAGGGAGTGTCCCTATTAGGATTTGTGGGCTTGTTGTAGTAGGTTTGTCACTGTGGGTATGGGCTTAAGACCCTCAACTAGTTGCCTGGAAATCAGTCTTCTACTAGCAGCCTTCAGATGAAGATGTAGAACTCTCAGCTCCTCCTGCACCATATCTGCTGGGATGCTGCCAATGTTTCTGCATTGATGACAAATGATTGAACCTCTGAACCTGTAAGCCAGCCCCAATTAAATGTTGTCTTTTATAAAACTTGCATTGGTAATGGTGTCTGTTCACAGCAGTGAAACCCTTACTAAGAGAGTCTTCCACTGCAATTAGGCTTCACCAATAGCCTCTCATATGCCCCCTTCATGGTGCCCAATCTCAACTTTCTTCCCCTTGTTCTATTTCATTATCACTAGCTTTCTGTTTGCCACCTCCTTCACTATCTAAACCTTCCTGTACTGGAACTTGCTCTGTAGATTGATCTCTGAGGACTGTGTGGCTCTGTCTCCTTAAAGGTGGGATTAAAGGGATGTATCAACATGCCTGGATCAAAATTTAGTTGGGAGGGATCTTGCTCCAAGACCACCACTCCTCAATTCAATGTATCCTTGAAATCAGGATCAAGCTCCATTTCGATTCCTAGAGCAACACTCCTTTGATTTTTTGTTTTTGATTTTGTTTGTTTGTTTGTTTTTAAGACTGGGTTTCTCAGTATAGCCCTGGCTGTCCTTGAACTAACTCTGTAGACCAGGCTGGCCTCAAACTTCGAAATTCATCTGCCTCTGCCTCCCAAGTGTTGGGATTAAAGGCATGCACCACCACTGGCCAACTGGTGCCGCTTTAATACTTGAATAATACATTTTATATTTTTTCTTTCAAAGTTTGATATACATTTTCAAAACTCTTCGTGAGACTTAAATAGAGAACAAAGTCTATGCTCGGCATTTTTGAGATTTCCATTGTCAATGCAATTAATCTGAGTCTCTTCAACCTACCATCATAAAGACTTTTAAAACTAGGGCAAAATAAAAAAAAAACCTAGGGCAAAATGTAGGCATATTTTTTCATTAAATATCACAAGAGCAGCCTCTAGGCCTCATAATGAGATCCTTCTCCCACAGTTCAAATCACCCTCAGCACCAATGTCTTCCATATTCCTATTAGAATGGTTCACTAAACCCAATTTAAAACACTTCATTGCTTTCCAAATCCAAAGTCACCAAATCAACATTTCTCCAAACATAAACATGAAAAAGTCTATCACAGTAATAACCTAGTCCCCAGTACCAACTTCTGTATTCTTCAAGATTTTCTAGAGTTAGAAAAAATATGGAATGTCTCTACATATTAAAGGAATTTGTTCTCTGTAGTTCATCTAACCTAGTAATGGGCAGCTGTGAATGGGAAGCCCCTCTTCATGAGAAAAGTTTATTTTCAATGATAAGAAGAAGTTCCTAGGAAATCAACAGGCTATTCCCTTGGGTATGTCTATGAGGGCCTTTCAGAGAACAAGAGGGAAAAGCCATCCTTTGAGCATCCATCCAATAGATTAGGCACACAGGAATAAAAGAAAGGAGTGAGTAGGGGCAGGTATTCTGCTTCTCTGCTCTTTGGCTGCTGAGGTGAAGACCTTAGCTCTGACACCTAGACAATGAATTAGCCTGTATCAGGGATAAGCTTTCTAACTGATCACCCAATACAAAGTGTTCATCCCCTGTGATGGCTGTTCGTGGTAGCAATTTGACTACATCTGGAATTAAGAATAACTCAAGGGGCTGGAATTTTTCTTGTTAGGATTTTTTCCCTCTTGACTAAATCATTTGAGGGGGAAAAAACTACTTAAACCCTGACATTTGAGCTTTGAGAATCTTCCTAAAATCCTAGCCAAAGCTCTGCTAGCCACCTCTATAAAGGA